>NC_133772.1:13817939-13949125 GCF_003597395.2 Chelonoidis abingdonii
GCAAGATTTTCAGATGTGCTTAGCACCCAGAGTTTTCCTGTGACACTTACAGCCAGATTTTGAAAAAAAGCTCACACTTCAAGCGCTTTGGTGTTGAGTGTTTCTAAAAATCTGACCTGTTAGTCAATCAGTAGTCTGTGGGCCAAATCCAAGACACCGATGCCTTTGACAGACTGCAACATCTTTTTATTTTACTTATTAAATTGTTACTGTATTTGTATTATATTCTCGGGAGTCTGGACCTTGACAATCACCTTGATCCAGAACTTGGACCTTGACAAACAATAATTGATTAGCCTGAATTTTGGTGCAGTTCCACAATCAATTTTGGGTAGTTTCCACCCCATTCTAATCTCTTTTCCTTGATCCCACAAGTGGTGCTTGAAGTCTGAGACACAAAAAACCATTAAAAATACAAGTGATTCTCATAGCTCTGCCTAGGCCTTACATGAAAAAGAGTAGCCAGCCATGAAGAAGCAATTTAGTCAATGCTCGGTTTAAAAATAACTAGGTTAACGCCCTATATCTTGTCAATGAGATGGTGGGGTAAGATAGACAGAATGGTCTGTAGATAACACAAGTTTAGGAATAGTTCTGATGAAATAGTTTACAACAAAGCTGGGACATAAGTTTCTCTGGATGCAGTTTTTCAGTTTATGTTTCTAGAACAAGTGGGAGGTTTGTGGACAACTGATCCGCTGGTAAAAGTTTGGTAGGAGAAGTCAAACAAGGGCAGAGGTGTTTGAACAGTAGGATAGACCTGAAATTCATATTCCCATATCCCACTGGATTCAACTCTGTCGTTTATATATGTACACATCTGACAGACCTAGATGGGGTAAACCAAAGAGAAAGTACACTAACACTTATTCTCTGACATTATTTTTTAAAATAATCTGTTTAAGCATTTTACGTGAACTGGTAACCATCACTAAATATTATAAAATGTTATGGAACTGTGTGACTTTTAATTCTGGTCATATGTGTGGCGTATATATAACCATAGCGTATAGATATCAACACAAACACTTATAAGCACTTGCACATTGAGGTATTTTTAAAAATAATAAGAAAAGAAGAAATTCAGCCACGGATGCATTGTCTGGCTGTTTCTTTCAAAGAGTCGGGCGGGGGGGCGGGGTGAGGTAATATCTTTTACTGGACCAACTTGAGTTTGGTGAGAAAACAGAAGTTGGTCCAGTAAAAAATGTTACCTCACCCACCTTGTCTCTCTAATATCCTGGGACTGACATGGCTACAACAACATTGCATACAACAATGGAAGATATTTTTTTCTAAAGTCAGGGTTCTGGGATTTCAGCATTAAGACCCAGACGTAGAGCCTTCCTTGAGAGTGGAAGTCATAGAGCCAAATTAATTCCTGAGTTTACTCCACTGGCTTCACACCTGAGAGGAGTCTGGCCCATACTGAATAGGACTGTATTGATTAAACTCTCTTCTTTGAAAATAATTTAAATATTAATTGTGTGTTTTCCCTGTACCAGCCCTTCCCTTGTGGCCTCAGGGCAGCTTTACATCACAGTTGCATTAGCTGTCCCCTAAGCTTATCAATAAAGCCATTTGTAAGGTCTAGTAACATCTAGGAATAAAGAATATAGGCCATACTTATAGGATGAGGGACTCTATCCTGGGTAGCGATCATTCTAAAAAAGACTTTTGGAGTATTGGTGGATAATCTGCTGAATGTGAGCTCCCGTGCGATCCTGTGGCCAAAAGGGCTAATGCGATCCTCAGTAATATGAACGGGGGACTCTCAAATAGGAAGAGGGAGGTTATATTACCTCTTTATTTGGCACTGGTGCAACTTCTACTGGAATACTGTGTCCAGTTCTGGTAGGGTGACCAGACAGCAAGTGTGAAAAATTGGGACGGGGATGGGGGGTAATAGGAGCCTATATAAGAAAAAGACCTCAAAATCGAGACTGTCCCTATCAAATCAGGACATCTGGTCACTTAAGTTCTGGTGTCCACACATCAAGAAGGATGTTGAAAAATTGGAGAGAGTTCAGGGAAGAGCCATAAGAATAGATAAAGGATTTGTAAACATGCTGACCGTGAAAGACTCAGGGAGCTCAATCTATTTATCTTATCCAACAGGTTAAAAGAATTATACAGGGATGAATTTGTCCCATACCTTATGGAAAAATCCTATAGAATTTAACAAAAACTTAAATCCCTTCTATAACGTTCCCTAAAACCTACAGAATGGTTAGCATTTTCTATTGAAATCTATAGGAGTTTAGAGTCATTTCTGTAAAACGCTGCTGGTTTCATCCCTATCAAATTAATATTAGATTAGCTCTAATTTCTATAGAACTCTGTTGTTTTCACCCTAAAAAATCCTATAGATCTGCCATAAAGCCAACCTCTTCCATTTCTGTTAAATACTGCTGTTCCTGAACCTAGCAAAAAAAAGTGACAATACTTAATCTTTTCAATAGAAAAATTATATATAAAATCTATATTCCCTATACTTCTCCACAAGGGGAGACGGCTGCTTGGACCAGTTTCTCTCGTATCACTGTGTTTTCACTTGTTGTAAAAGGACCTAATGTACTGTGTACTTAGATACAGAAAGGAATGAGTGGGTGACAGGCCCAAGCCTGCACAGAGTTGCTGGAAATGAGCAAATGGCTCTGGTGCAACGGAAAAAGGTGTGTACATGGAAAGTGTCCCCCAGGGAGTGGCAAGCAAGGAAGTTGGAGGGAAGTGCTTAAGGTTGGGGATTTCTTGAGAAGGAAAAAAAAGAGTCGGCTCCATCCTCAGCCCACCTGGAAGCATCTTCCTCTCTGCTCTGTTCTTGCCCACACTCCTGTCTTGTGTCACTCTGCAAAAAAGAGAGTGAACGCTGCCAACACACCTCATCCCTGACAAGCAGCATTAGAGTGACCAGACAGGAAGTGTGAAAAAATCAGGACGGGGATGAGGGGTAATAGGAGCCTATATAAGAAAAAGTCCCAAATATTGGGACTGTCCCTATACAATCAAGACATCTGGTCACCCAAAGCAACATGCTCTGCTAGTCCAGTCCTGAGTCTCCAACACACAGCTCAGCCGATCAGCTTCAGCTTTTTTGCTGCCCCAAGTGGCAAAGCGGAAAAAAAAAAAAAGATAAAGCCATGATCAGCAGCACTTTGGCAGTAGCTCTACCGCCACTGTTTCATTCTTCGGTGGCAATTCAGCAGCGGGTCCTTCCCACAGAGAAAGACTGAGAGACCTGCTGCTGAATTGCCGCCAAAGACTCGGACGTGCCGCCCCTTTCCATTGGCCGCCCCAAGCACCTGCTTCCTTTGCTCATGCCTGGAGCCGGCCCTGCAGCCAATGCAACAATCCACATTAAATGACTGAAATCTCAGTTTGCCATCTCATCAGAAGCATGGCCCATTACCTAGCCCTAAGTTTGGTCATTGGCTAAACATGGACTCAAAAGAGAAAGTGCCAGCTTCTGAACCACTAGCAGAACTTCCTTGTAAGTCTCCATTAAATTACTCACCTTGCTTAACTATTGCCTAGCATTTGACATACAATGGGAACAGAACACCCAAGAACCTGCAGGCAAATAAAATTCATGCAATTACACTGCATACAAAGGGGAATTGTAGTATCAGATAGCACAGTTCTCTAGAGAACCACGAGAAGTTTTTTGGTTGAATGGTAAAGTCCCCAAATACGCAATTTTGGGGCAATAGAAACTATTCACAAATATGGGTCAAATTTGTTGAATAATTTCAGTCAAATAAAAAAGGTTTCTTTTTGAAAAAGCCAAAACAGTTTGTTTCTATATTTTCTAAATGAACTGTTTTGACATTTCACTTCCAAACAGTTTCATTTTGAAATGTCATTTTGAAACCACACTGAATACATGCCATTCAGCCCTAATGAAAATTGCTTGGTTTTTTGTTTCAGCAAGAAAAAAAATTCAGCATTGGTTCAAAATGAAATGAAAATAACACATATTTGGGTTCTCCTTCCCAAATCAAAGAATCAGTTATTCACTCAGCTCTGTTTGGCACTGCTTTAACACCTAACATGTACTTTATGAATGGGAGTTTATTACTTTTCCCAGCCTCCCAGGGAAGTATTTTTTCTTCAGATGGATGAAACTGATGCACATGAAAATGTGCAAGTCATTTCCACAAAGTATCACAGGAACTCGTCAGCAGAGCCCAGGAATCCTGTCTTCAGATCCCTCCATCAAAAACTTGGACTCACTCACTGATTGTGCATGTGTCCAAATATATTTAGTGTGATCTCATTACAGACTATAAAAAGGCATATGACGCTCTATAGTCTTTTAAACAATAGTTTTACATTTCAGTCTCTACCTAGAGCTTCTAAAACTCTTCGAGCTGCCCAGGGAACAACAGTTCTATTTTGTGACAAGTTTCTAACTTAGGGTACGTCTATACTACCTGCCAGATCAGAGGGTAGTGTTCAATGTATCGGGGATTATTTATCGTGTCTCGTCTGGACACGATAAATCGATCCGTGAATTGACGTCCGTACTCCACCTTGGCAGGAGGAGTAAGTGGTGTCAATGGGGGAGCCATGCCAGCTGACTTGCCACTGTGAGGACGGCCAGGTAAGTCAAACTAAGATACTTTGACTTCAGCTACGCTATTCGCGTAGCTGAAGTTGCGCATCTTAGTTCGAACCCCTCCGCTAGTGTAGCCCAGGCCTTTGTTTTTGTTCTGCATTGGAATGAAAACATAAGGACATGTGATCTGTAAACTGATGGAGTTAGAGCACCAACATGGGCTGTAGCAGAGCCAGGTCCCTACTCTGCCTGAATCAGACCAGAGCTTCTCATCCCGGATCACTCCAAGCCACGCAGAACAGGGATTTGAAACTGCTTCTCCCACATCCCAGCCACTACCCTAACTGCCCAGTTTTAGGGTATGTCTACACTTCAGCTGGGGATATTATTCCCAGCTCAAGGACATATACCTGCACTAGCTGTGATCAAGTTAGCATGCTAAAAATAGAGTGTAGCCATGACAGCACAAACAGCTGGACAGGTTAGCTACCCCAAGCACGTGCCTAGCATCTCAGATGGGCACTTTCTCCCATTGTTCACACTGCTGCGGCTATACACAATTTTTAACTTGTTAGCTTGATGAGAGCTCGTGTGAGTATGTCTCCTCCAGCTGAGAATCACACCCCCAGCTCCAAGTGTAGACGTACCCTGAGAGAGACTCTTCCTCTCCCCCACCCCATCTAGACCTAAAAACCTTCTCAACAAAACTTTTGTGGAAACCAGTACATCACCACAAAATGATTCAGCTTCACTGAGGCACCATATTCCAACCAGCTCTAACCCCACCTGCATCTCTCAAGGCCTATTACCAACATTAGTGGGTCAAGCCTCACAACCCCTCCCCCCTCCATGGTTGGGGAGCAATACAATCCCCATTTCACAGAGGGAGAAACTGGGGCACAGAGGGAGGAGGTGACCTGTCCGAAGGAAGCCTGAGACCAGGAATTGAAGCCAGATCTGCTGACTCCCAGATTTGTGTGTCTGCCCCAAGACCAACAAAGAGTCCGGTGGCACCTTAAAGACTAACAGATTTATTTGGGCATAAGGTTTCGTGGGTATATCGAAGTGGGTTTTTTTACACATGATAGTTTATGCCCAAATAAATCTGTTAGTCTTTAAGGTGCCACCAGACTCCTTGTTGTTTTTGTGGATACAGACTAACACGGCTACCTCCTGATACTTGCCCCAAGACCATCCTTCTTCCCTATGGATGAAATCAGTTTAATCTGGTGAATGATATTAATGCAAAAACATTGGAATTAAGTGTTTTGGACCCTGAGAGGAATTCAGTCCTGACTTTGAATGTGTGGCCCGCCAAGATGTGAGGCCCAATCCTGCAGCCCTTGCTTAGCTGATCCAAAGCCCACTGAAGTCAATGGAAAGACTTTCACTTTCCATTGGATCAGGCCAATACAGAAGCAGTCCCATTGCTTTCATTGGAACTGTTCTCAGGAATCAAGAACCTGATTTGGATTTATTCTGTGACAAGCAGCTTTACCTGAAGATGAAGTGATTACATCACCACCCCATTCATGTTTTGTTGCTCTGACTTGAAAACAGGAAACATGTCACAAATATAATCGTCTAAGCTGCCCTCAGGCACCACAAGGCTGAACACCAACTCTGGGAAGTGATCTCAAAGCACATGGGAGTGAACACTCCCATTCTGGATTGAGACACTATCGTACAGCATCCTGACAGTGAGACAAGTGGAAGGAAAAATACATAGACCTGACTGTGACAAGACAGATTACACACAGCATAAGAGGAGGTAACCACAGGCAGGGTCCAGTTTGGCATGGGAAACTATTTGCAGAAGAAAAAGAGTAGTTTAGGAGACCAGAAATTCAGATTTAACGCTTACATATGAAGAAATCTAGCTAGCTAGCTAGATATTAAATGAATTTTTGTGTTAATTTAGTGCTGGCAAATAATGCTAGGCCACTAGCTACTGAGAGTGAAGTCTTCTGCTTATCTTCAGGTGGAACCAGCATAGGCAGTGGCCATGCAAACTTCTTCCACCACTCTCCCCAACCAATGTTTCGCAAATCTGCCCTAGTTGTACAAATCCACAATCTCATACCTGCTCTCACCTAATATCCTCTGGTCCATGACACACTTTTCTGTTCACTTTTATGTTCTGTGGTAATAAGGAAAGAATCAGAAGTAAACCTCCTGGTTTGCAACACATTGCAAACAAAAATCTGTAGTTAAAAGAAATGCATAATTACTGTGAGACAAAGCCAATGGGATGTACGGTAAGGGCCAGATTTTCAAAGGTACTTGGGCACCTAAAGATACAGATAGGCATCTACGGGATTTTCAAAAGCACCTAAGCAGCTTAGGTACCGAACTCCAATCATTTTCAATAAGGCCTCTTTTTGTACTGTACCACTGTAGTGTATTTGATGAGCAGCAAAAATTATATCTGCTGTTTCATGTCCCGTGAGAAAACCACAGTGTTAGTGGTTTGAGCATTGGCCTGCTAAACCCAGGGTTGTGCGTTTAGTCCTTGAGGGGGCCACTTAGGGATCTGGGACAAAATCAATGCTTGGTCCTGCTAGTGAAGGCAGGGGGCTGGACTTGATGATCTTTCGGGGTCCCTTCCAGTTCTATGAGATAGGTATATCTCTCTATATAGAGATATATTATTTAACCAACTTAGGAACTTTTGAAAATCTCAATAGGTGCTTATCCGTATCTTTAAATGCCTAAATATCTTTGCAAATCTAGCCTGAAGCTCTGTAGATCAGGGTGTACAGGCCAGATCCTGTTTTAAATTACACCAGCAATAAGCTGAAAATCCATGGCATTACAATGGTGGAAAAGGAAGCAACATTTGAACCCATGTTCCCTTCTGAGCGCAAAATCTGCCCTCAACTAACCTTTTCAACTTGAATTATTGCAACATCAGGATTGCCATTAGGTGCAGCATTGTATGATTTTTTTTTAAGTATTTTTATATCCTTTCTTTAACTTTTGACTCTAACTTCAGAGATGACCACAATGCCAGCAATGTCTAGTACAGAATAATGGCCCATCCTGCAACCCTTTTTAGTCAACTACATAGTCCCAATGAAGTCAACACAAAGTCAGTGGGGCTACTCACACAAGTAAGAATTGTTTTGTGTGAGTAAGGGCTATTGGACTGGACCCCATGTGGGAACAGCAGGGTTGTATAGAGTCTATATACCACAGTGGGGAATGGGAGTGGGATATGGTGGATAGAAATGCTGACTTAGCCACAAGAGAATGGGGAGTTTTCGAGGCAAATTATGACCACAGGCTTCCTTAAAATGATTAAAAATATCTTGCATGTTGTGTTTCATTTCTGATTTAGACATAAGGACATTTCAAATAGGATTTTAATAGTTATAAAAATCTATCTATCCACCTTAACAGCTTGCACTGTTTATATTGCAGGAGCTCTGGGCATGTTGTACAAACTCAGAACAAGGAGACAGTTCCTGCTCCTTCTTTCTGAACTTCCAAAATGACTTGGTATGAGTTTGGGAATGTCTTGGCTTTAAGCTTTTCCTTTTAAAAATGAATCAGAGTAAAGCCCAGTTAGCGTGAAACGCGTTCACAAGAACACTTGTGAGTAGCAAAGGCATCCTCAGAAATCGGAGTCAGTTTGAAAACAGAAAAAAAAAAAAAAAAGAGCCTTCTTTGCAGCAAACAATTCAGTTGGCTCCAGTTATAAATCTAACTGCACTTGCTATAAGGACCCAACACGTGAGTGGACAGGCAGTGCAGCCTAGATGCACACAGGATGGATGAGGTCTTTGCTGGATTCTCTTGGGATTGGGCTGACAGTGATGAAATCACAAGCATTAGGCAACTTCTGTTTAATGATATGGGAAGCTTATTTCCACATGTCATGGATAGAATTACACAACTCTGTAAAACGGAGTCTTCCCCAAGTGGTTTCTTATCCTCTTCACTGCTCCTGCAGGGAAGAGCCACTGAAAACCACCTCTATAACCTCACTAGAAATTGCCTTTGCCAGCAGCAGGCCAACCAATGGAGCAGCGGAGGTGGGGAAGACTTTGGTGACTAGGGTTGTCCTCTGGTTTGGAAGATACTTTATCAGCCCATGAAGAGTGAGGCATTGTGGGAAGACAGGGCCAGGGCGTGAAAAGGAGGCTCAGATGAACCTTAACACTTTAATGCTAGGAACTGACAATGTTATTAATGGTGCTGACTGCAGTCCCTGAGGCCAGTGCGGGGCACTGAGCCCTTTCCAAAGGCTTCAGTGTGTGGGAGTATTAATTGGTAAAGTCCTGTCTAAGTGCTCCTGTGGGTGGTTGTGTAGGGTCTCTTAACAGTGTTTCCAACCCCAAAAGTTCAAAAATCCCAGCTGAGTCCAGTCCCCCAAAATCATGTGAGTTTAAAAATGAGGATTTTTTTTAAAAATAAATATTAAGTCTTTTTATTTGTCTTCCGACTTTTCAGCTGTGAGGTTGCACTTGCTTTATTTTTCCAGGTTTTTTTCATCCACTCAGACAAGAAACTTTTTTTTTTAAATTAAAGCTGAGAATCTCATGCAATAGCATGATTCCAGCAGCTGGGGTTTTAAGAAAAACACTAAAAAAAAGTGATAATCTCTATAAACTCATGAGAATCACAATAAAATCACAGGAGTTGGCTACTGAATAGAAACAAATAAAATCACTCAGTTATACAAATGTCTACGACTGTCCTCTTATGCTGATAAAAATATGGTGTCCTTTCCCTCAAATTCCCTCCTCTAGGGCTTGGTGACCATTGGAGCATACTGGCCAGTTACCCAGAGAAAAGGAGACACTGCAAAATGCAAGTCTCTATCTCATGAGGTTATGTGGAATGCTGAAGTGGATCTGATGGATGACTGTCTGTTTAGCTGCTGGAACCATTCTAGTCACTGTGCCATCCGAGCAGTCTCTGAAAACTGAGAGGCAAGGACAGATCATTCTCTTCTTGTCCCAGGAAAAGCAGCCTAGCCTTTTGGTATAAGAGGCATGTCTTACTCTAGACGGTTTTTGAAGTGGAGCTTTTCCTCTGCAGAACTAAATGGGCCAAACCCAAACCCTGGATGCTGCTCCCACCCCTGAGCTGAACTTTCCAGCCTCGGACAAGTTCAGCAGGGGGAATTTCAACATCCTAAACATTCAATGATACCAGGAACATAAATTAAATGAGTGGTCTGGCAAAATGCCTGTGCTAATCTGTTACACACACTTACCACAGGCCTGAAACCACAAAATGCCTATGGGCTGCATAGGAAGCATGCTCTCATGGATGCCCTAAATAAATGAAACTGGGTTCATCTTGACTCATTTATTAATGCATTATAGAAGGAAGGCACTCCGATACCACAGTGATGAAAGTGGTATGAATGCCTACCCAGATGAGAGATATCAGTGCTACTTCTTCAGGCAGCCACTTTTTGATTGGTTAGATGAAGACATGAGTGGAGACATTTGGGGGACACTAGTGGATGAACTTATGTTTAAAACAATGGATGAAAGTTAGGACACCTGGTTCTTTTTCCAACACTGCCAGAACCTTCTTGTTTGACTTTAAACAGTCACTTCACTCCTCTGCCTCTACTTCCTCGCCTGTAAATAGGGGATAATCTTACCTTGCCTAAACAGGGCTCTTGGAATGCTTAATTCATTTATGTTTGTAAAGTGCTTTGACCTCTTTGAATGGATGGTTCCATATAATCACACGCTGTTATTAATCAGCTGTACTATTGTTTGGGGTTTGGCTAAGGGACATTTTCGCATGCAGGCTAAGCACAATATTGTCATTCCAGTACTTTTTATTTCAGAAAAGTGAGAGGGGTTCGTACAATACGTGCTTGTTCGATGCCCCACAAATATAACACAAATGGGGAGTACACCATGCTTGCTGTCTTTACCAGTAAGTTAAAGGTACATTATATATAAATTTAGCCCAGAACAACGCTAAGCTGGAGGGCCAATAAATAAAATTAATACAAATAAATAAATTAATTAATAAATAATAAAAACTGAAAAAAGTCTGCACTGTAGAAAATATTTCTCTGTCATAAGAAATTATAAAAGCCAATTGTATGGCATGATAAAAACGAGGTAAAACAAGAACTGGGTCACGCAGCTTAATTAGACCTGAGAGTTACACCTGGGCTGAATTGGGCTCACAGGCCCCCATCCTGCTGAAAACTTAAGCAGGAGCACAGAGGACTATTCACATGCTTCAAGTTACACAGCTGCATTTGTTGGACTGGCGCCACAGAGGTTCTGGGTGTGATCATGCAGAGTGCTGAGTGCCTTCTCCCTGTGAGGTGCTGGGCACCCTCAGCTCTGCTGATGAAAGGCCTGATCCCGTTCCTACTGAGGTTCACAGTTACTCTCCCATTGATTTCAATGGAAGCAGGAATTCAGGCCATAAAAGAACTCTTTAGAGAGCCTGATTAGGACCCAATCCTATGTCTTACTCATGCTGTATTCAATGGGAGTTTTCCTAAGGTGGCAAGATGGAGCCCTGCAGGATGGCAGTTCTAGATTTCCATCTAATCAGCCTTGTCCATCCAGTCCAATAGGATATCTAGCTCCCCAAAAGCCTTCAGACCTGCAGAGGCTACGTCCATCTGAAAGGGAACAGAGAGAATTGCTCGCTTAACGTCTAGTTCAGTTATAACAACAGAAGCTCATTTTTAAAGGGCCATTTGATTTCCCAACAAGGCCCCAGAATCACTGTCTGCAACCAAGACAGCAATAAATATTCAGTTGCCACTCTGACAAACGATGAAAATAACTCTCACATGTGATCTCATCCATGTGCATGCGTGCGCTCACCCACACCCTCCCGCCCCTCCCCATCCTCACACTGAACCTCAGCTGCTTGTTTCATCTTCTTCTCTTTTTTTATTTTAACGTTAATTTTAGTGCTGGTGAAAGGTGTCAGCCTATTTGATGACTGGCTTTGGGAGGCAGAGCTCCACCAAAGCAACAAAGGTCTTCCCTACTCAGTGAGGGTGAGGCCACATAACCCAGAAATCAACCAAGCCTGGGGAATCAACAATGGAAAAACAAGACTGAGAGTGAAGGTCAGAGGATCAGAACAAGGGATCCAGCAGGGGACACTGAGCAGATAACCCCAAACAACACGCACTGATCTGAAGAGTCTGTGGGTGCTACCTAGAGGAACTCAATGCATTGACACCTCTGAGGACTAATGGCCTTTTTACGTAACACAGAATAGTTACAGCATGGGCAGCTGCAGAGCTAGGGTACGTCCAGACTACCCCCCGTATCTGTGGGTAGCGATTGATTTTTCGGGGATTGATATATCGCGTCTCATCTAGACGTGATATATCGATCTCCGAACGTGCTCCCATCGACTCTGGAACTCCACCGGAGCGAGTGGCGGTAGCAGAGTCGACACAGGGAGCCACGGACGTCGATCCCGCGTGGTGAGGATGGGAGGTACGTCAGAATAAGATACTTCGATTTCAGCTACGGTATTCCCGTAGCTGAAGTTGCGTATCTTACATCCACACCCCCCTAGTGTAGACCAGACCCAAGAGTCTCAAAGGGCACTTTCCATCAGAGGTGATCCAGAGAGGAAAGATAGCATCCCAAGTCAGCAGCATTTCAGCTGTCATGTAATAGAGCCAGACTCCTGCTTCCAGCACGAGAAGCTCTCTGCACATGCATTAGCTATGTCAGAAAGCAAAGAGTGATTTACCTTTTCATACTGGCTCAGGATTTGTCCACATTTATGCTTCACATCCTCTCCACAGTGGCACATGCTGACTTCATGCTGGACAGGGATAAAGGGAAGGTAATTAATGACAGATACACAGGAATGAACAATACCTCATTGTACAGCCAAGTTCTGCTACCCTTACTCACACTGAGTAGTACCATACTTCTCAAGTAATCGCGTGGGATTCGTCCCAGAGTAAGGAGCTACTCAGGGCAAGTAAAGGGGGTGAAATTTGGCCCATAATTAGAACTTGTTCTATATATTATTGGCCAGATTTTCTACCTCACTGTAAATCCAGAGTGATTCTATTCACTTCAGCGGCTTTACGCCAAGTTTGCACTGGCGTGGCTGTGAGCAGAATTTGGCCCAGTCCCTCTGACTTACACAGAGCCTCAGCTCCTTCTTGATGCTGAGAAAGGAGTTGGCTATGCTGCTGACCTTCCTGCTGACGAGGGGACTGGATGCCTTGTAGTGACTGAAAACGGTAGCCAGATAAAATCTTAGCAAGCGACGAAGGAAACAACACCTGTCCATTGGCTAAAAAGAAAATCATCTCATTACATAGGGCAAAAATCCTTGTTAAAACCAAGGAGTCATGTATTACATAGCCATCTGTCTACACGACACCCAAGCATATGGATGGAATGCACCCTTGCTACACAAGGACTTAAATGTTGCATTGGTCTTAATGCTAACCCTCTACACATGTATAAATGTAACCCTCAGCAAACTGTGCCCCACTTAACTTCCTGCCCCGAAGAATCCACATATCTAGTCCTAGACCAAGGGTAGCCAACCTATGGCATGGGTGCTGAAGGCAACACACGAGCTGATTTTCAGTGGCACTCACACTGCCTGGGTCCTGGCCACTGGTCTAGGGGGCTCTGCATTTTATTTATTTTTAAATGAAGCTTCTTAAACATTTAAAAAAACCTTATTTACTTTACAAAGAACAATAGTTTAGTTATATATTATAGACTTATAGAAAGAGACCTTCTGAGAATGTTAAAATGTATTACTGGCAAGTGACACCTTAAATTAGAGTGAATGAATGAAAACTCAGCACACCACTACTGAAAGGTTGCCGACCCCTGTCCTAGACCCTCACTCATACAAGTAGTCCTTACTCACATGAATAGACCTTTGACTTTAGTAGGACTAAATAAGGTCACTACACTGCAAATGAGCACAGTACAGCAAAATGTACAACAGGTGCTCTGTGTTGTATCCTAGGGTTTTAAACTACAGCCCTTCACCATAGTATCCATGCACCTGACTCCTTTATGGTCACTAGGACTGGATCCTCAATGAATTCTAGACCAATTTGGGGGGGAAGGGAGAGGTGCGGATAGATAGGGAGGTTTGAGCATCAAAGATGGTGCAAATCAAGACTAAGTAACAGGGTGTGGAGAAGAATCCAAGCCAGACCCTCTTTCAAAGGCTGTTATCCCTCAAATTCCATCTTCCCCATCTCCAAACTCACCTGGCCAGTAGATAGAGGTTATACGTACCTCAGTGTTTTGCAAAGAATATGATTTGTGTAAGATTCTGATGTCAGTACGTTCATCTTTAGATTGCTGAACAGGAGGGGGAAAGAAATAAAAATAATCAGATAGACATGTCATGTGGGAATGTTTGCTTTTACAAGTGATCTTTCAATAGCGCTGCTCAGCATGATTCTGAGCTACCGCTGCAGATGCATTTCCAAATAGCCCATACTCACAGTCATTTCTTTAATGGCTGCAAAGCTGTGCCTTATTTCATGGATATTCACAGAGATCACACAGTGGCCCAAGTGGAGGCTTTTGAGGCTGGCACTGATTTTCAGACACAGCAGAAGTGTAGCAGAGATAACACAGAAGAGGCAAGAACTTTTCATTTCTCTGAAGGTTACAGAAACTCTCTTCTAGCTGTGACAACTGTTCAGTACGAAATAAAACATTGTTCATTGGGTTACATAGTCAAATCATTATTTTGCAACATAGAAAACTGATGCTGTAAACACTGGGGTTCAAATTCAGAGTGGAGTCCTGTGTCTAGAGAGAGATTAAGTTACTGTAGGCTAACCCATCTTCGTCCCTCCTTTCCTTCCAGCATACACATTACACCTGCTAAGACATTCTCTACATTCACATAGACTCACTTCAATTCATCCATTTACCAATGTGCCACTGACATGTCCCTTTATACGTCACTTCTACATTTGTAACTCTGAACTTAGATAGACGGATGAAGGGAAGGAAAGCCAGAGAGAAACAAATGCAGGAACCATGCCAATTATTTCAAGGAGTGACAGAAATGTTTGGTTTATTGACTGTTTCTTGCTTGTATTTCAGTATGCACACCTGGATCTGGAACTAGGAAACCGCATAGAAATAAAGGGCTGGAAGGGACCTAAAGAGGTGTCTTGTTCATCCCCCCCATGCTGAGGCACCAAGCTTCTGTTGCTCCTCAGGAAGGAGAGTGAACACCTCAGAATCCCATAACAGTGTCATACAAGGAAATTCAACCTTATTGAACCAAATTCTCTAAGCATCTGTACATGCTATCTATTTCAATGGGAGCAGGTCCCGAATGGAATATGAGGCACAGCTAAACCCTTAAAGCTATGAATGCATCCATTTTTTTTTTGAGACATCATAAACCCCCTGAAAGTGGTCAGGGAATTTGTCACCATAAAGTTTTATTTCCTTGTATGACATTGTCACAGTTCATCCTCCTCCCTGAGAGGAACAGAAACTTGGTGAGTAAGGCACTGCCCCATGATTAATGGTGTAATGGAGATAGGCAAGTGGATGAGTGGATGGAATGAAGGTGAAATTCATCCCCCTGGAATACACCAGAATAAAGCCTACCACCACTTCTGTCCTTTTTTGGTCTGGGGCCCTCTTCATAGGATTCCATTGCCTCTCATGCGGCTGAGTCATTTTTATTGACATTTTACTCAAAGCATTAAGACTTTTAAAAATAAATGGTGAGGTGGCCTCATTCTGCAGGTACTTGGGGAGAAGGATTAGATAAGGAATGGAGGGGGTGCAAGATGCTGAAATAAGGCTGAGTCCATATTACAGAGCCCACTAGTTAAGGGCTACGCTACACCTGTGGTTTTCAACCTTTCCAGACTACTGTACCCCTTTCAGGAGTCTGATTTGTCTTGTGTACCCCCAAGTTTCACCTCGCTTAAAATCTACTTGCTTACAAAATCAGACATAAAAATACAGAAGTGTCAGCACTCTACTGCTAAAAATTGCTGACTCTCTCATTTTTACCATGTAATTATAAAATTAATCAATTGAAATATAAATATTGTACTTACATTTCAGTGTATAGTACACAGAGAGCAGAATAAACCAGTCACTGTATGAAATGTTATTTTGTATTGACTTGGGTAGTGCTTTTTATGGAGCCTGTTGTAAAACTAGGTAAATATCTAGATGAGTTGATGTACCCCTGGAAGACCTCTGCATATCCCCAGGGGTACATGTACCCCTGATTGAGAACCACTGGTCTATACTATACAGGCTTTGCCAATACAGCTATACTGGTATACTATATAGGCAGAGCCCCCTAGTCTAGACGCAGCTTATCCCTGCAGGAGTTCTTCAGCTGACACAGTAATGCCACCTCCCCAAAAGACATTGACTATGCTGATGGAAGCATTTGTCTGTCAGCATAGTTGCTTCTACACCAGGGACTATGCAGCATAGCTATGCTGGCTGGGAGCATGGCTTTTTTTCACCCCTGAACAAGATGGCTATGCCAACAAACGTTCATAGGGTAGACCTTGATGTAGATAAGCCCTCAGTCTCTCTGTTCACCATCTGCAAAATGGGAACAACAACATTAGCCTACCCCACAGAGGTATTGTGACTATAACTATATAATAGAAATTGTGAAGTTTTTAGACACTGTGGTGAGGAGGGCCATATAAGTATCGTAGATAGACAGACAGTGGCTAGTCCTATATTCAGTGGGACAAATCCATCTGTTTTAATTCTACTGAAGTTACACCAAGGCTGAATTTGACCTAGTGCATCAGTCTAATGCGTGTTTATACTTAACTGATGTGTTTATGGATAACTATATACATGAACTACACAGAGCTAGTACTGTAAAAGGATATAAAGGAAAAAAATCTCTTACCTTGTTTTAAGATGTGTTCTGTCTTGTCTTGTGATATATCATCTCTCCAACGCTGAGGTGCTTCCCATTTATATACAGGTGAGAAAAAGGAAATGAAATTAAAGGTGGAATCCCCATGGGATTTTTGCTTTGCTTTCGACTATCCATTTCCTCACTTGGCTTACATTCAATATCTTGGAAAGGTTTATATATTTTGCATCAGGATATCAAGCACTTTAAGAAATGCCCGGCAAAATGTTTCCTGAGAGTGCCCATCTTCACAGTCCTGTCCATTGGAGACTAAAGTGACTTGCTTCCGCATTCCCCTTAGAAGGAAAAATAAACACATTGAGATACAGTGGCGACCTTAGACTACAAATCAACAGCAGCAAGCCGAAGCTAAACATTCCAGACATCGCATCAAAATCTCCTTTTGGTTTCCAGATTGCAGCACCTGCGACATGCACCTAAACATCCTTACGTTCTTTGGAATCGCTTATTTCTTCCCCTTCTATCAGTGACACCGGTATCATACGCAACTGGCACCAACGGACCCTGGCCACTATTCCAGCCCCTAGCGGGAATAACAGCTGAAGGGAACTGCATGGCAGCCTGGTACACTAGGCTGGGAAAGGGTGAGATCCATCTCCATGACCTCCCTGCACTCTGCCTGCATAGACTCCAGATACTCAGGCTTTGTGTGGTTGGAACGAATCTGGCTCATTTACACATGTGTAATAAATACCTCCTGCACAGGACAGACATCACTAGATAGCTATTTTAGTCACCTTTATAACCCTACCTGTCATCAGACCACTGCACCCACTCCCTGACTAGGGACTAGTAAGGATGAGTGAAATATTCATTTTTTCCATCGCGATCAGCATCACAGTAAAGGATTACAAGCTGTTTTTTCTCTCAGGGTGTCATAAGCCTTCCCAAATCTGGACCTTAGCGTCCAGAAATCTGGGTGCCTGCATGAACCCCTCTGAGCTTAATTACCAGCTCAGATTTGATCTCGCTGCCACCAGCCAAAAATTCCAGGGTTTTGGCTCCCTCTGGTCTCCCCAAACCTTCTCTGGGAACCCCAAGACTCAGAAGCCCTGAGTCTTACCACAAAGGGAATAACCCCTTCCTTCCCTCTCTCTCTCCCACCCAGACTTTCCTCTCTGGGCTAACCTGAGAGTTACTGATGCAATCTCTTACATCACAATACCAAGAGCATGTCTCCTCTATTCCACAAAGAGACAAACCCCAAATACAAGGAAACAGAAATGATCTCTCTCTTTTCCCCTCCCACAAATTCCCTGGTGCTGCAGAGCTTTACCCTCCGTAGATCTAACACAAAGAGAATTCCCTTCCCTTCGTTCTTAGCCTACCAGAGAGAAAACTCAAACAAGTCTTAAAAAGAAAGCTTTATATAAAAAAGAAAGAAAAAACACATGAAGATATGATCTCTGCATTAAGTTGACAATCCACAGGGCTAGTACTTAAAGACAAATATGAATAAACAGCCTTATTCAAAAAGAGATACAATTAAACATTCCAGCAACTACACACATGTAAATACAAAAAAAATCCATAAGCCTATTGTTTTTTCTCCTTTTGTAACTCACAACTTTGAAACTGAAGATTAGAAGCTTGAAGATAGAAAGAAAGAAAAAATCCCCTCTCATAGCTGAGAGCCAGACAAAGACACAGACCCAAAAAATTCCCTCCCTTGAGCTTTGAAAAAATCCGGTTTCCTGATTGGTCCTCTGGTCAGGTGTTTGGTTCTCTTTGTTAACCCTTTAGAGGTGAAAGAAACATTAACCCTTAGCTATCTATTTATGACACAGGGCAGGTAACATTTCACGGCTATTGTATAAGGCTGCAGTGGACCATGCCGTCCTCCAGGTATGTATCCCTCAGGAACAAATTCCCCCATTGCAAGTCAATGAATAACCTATGTGAAAACATACTGAGTGCATATACTGTAAATTGCAGTTGGTGAAATTTTTCCCCAGGCAAATCCCCCGTGTAACCACAACAAACATCTGTGTACCACTTAAGTCTCACCTAAATTCTACTCTGAACACTTCTATGGGACTCGAGAGCAGCAAAGCTGAACAAGCTGAATTTTACCTCTTATGTATTGTTCCCTTCGCAGATGCAGCTGACAGAGAAACAAGCCATCTGCAATGCATAGGACCTTATAATATGCACCATTGCTAACTCTTGTGACTTCAGAGTAAGTCTTATGATACTTGTAGCTGATTTTTTAATTCCAGCTCCTAAAGTCATAATTATGCAAGACTCTCCATTTTCATGTAAATAAAGTTTCTAGCCCTTATGACTGGAGTCAAAAGTTTGAAAAACGTGACACCTAAAGGCACAAAACCGAGAAGGCAAATATGAATCCTGCGTTCATTATTTTTCAAAGTGTCATGGCTTTAAAAACAATCTCATTGGGACTGTGTGACAGGGTGCTCCATTCACCATTAGGATGGCACCTCCTCCTAGTGACTCTGGGGCTTAGCTCATCAGGTCAACGCCCATTCCCACAGTTGCACACCATCATTCTGTCACGCTCTCTGGTTCACAGCCCCTCTCTCCCTCCAGGAACCACAGCATCTGCTTCATGACTCAGCCCTCCAGCCAGCTCACTCGGTGTTCCCCCCTTCTGGGGTATATCAAAGTCTTTCCTTGAGCTGTCCTAGGCATTCTTCCCATTCACTGCCTCAGGCAGGGCTGGCTCCAGGCACCAGCACAGCAAGCAGGTGCTTGGGGCGGTCAACGGAGAGGGGCGCCACGTCCGGCTCTTCAGCAGCAATTCAGTGGCAGGTCCCTCATTCCCTCTCGGAGGGATGGATCTGCTGCCGAATTGCCGCTGAAGAATGAAGCAGCGGCGATGGAGCTGCTGCTGAAGTGCCGTCGATCGTGAACGCGGCTTCCCCCCCCCCCCCCCCCACTTGGGGCAGCAAAAACCCTGGAACCGGCCCTGGCCCCAGGTGCCACGCCTTCAGTGGCTGGTAGAGAAAACCAGGCCTCCCCTCTACTCCAGGTTCCAGTCCAGGGACTCTCAACCCAGCAGTTCTGGGCTTTACACTCTGAGCCCTCATTTCTCCTTCCCTGGACTGCTTCCTACCGTTCCTGGTTCCCCCCCATTTCTCTGGGAGTAGCAGCTCCAAACCCTCCTCCCAGGGAGTGACTGCTGCCCCTGTCTGTTGCTAGTGTCCTGGCTTTATAGGCCGCCTCTGTTCCTGCCCAGCTGAGCCTGCTGTCAATCAATTCCCTGCTCCCTGGCTCTACTTGGCCAATTAAACCCTTTCCAGTCTTGTGTGAGGTGGACACCCCATCACAGACTGACTCAGGAATTTTGAATATGTGGGGCTGGCAATACTGAATGTTTATTGTCAAAGAAAACATATCAAATAAGTCACAAACAAGAATCAGATACGTAATTGTTGGGAAGTTTCACAAACATAGACCAGGCAGAATTAGCATAATTTTGAATAATGTTTATTTAAGATGAGTGCAGTTGATCAGTACAATATATACTTATTGAGTGTCTTGCAGATAACATAATACATATGGGAAGAACACAGTTCTTTTTCTGTTTGAGAATAAATTATCTTACATAGAAAATGGTTTCACATGTAGAGACACAATGACACTAAGCATTATTTCAAGAGATAATAGTAATTCTTTTGTGGTTTAAAAAGAAAAATTAGGGGACTGTGATGGGGCAGCTGCCTCTCACTGGCTGGGAAAGGGTTAATAACAGCCCTTGGAGAGGCTGTGCAGAACCCAGCCAATCAGAGGAAGGCTTAGAAGTAGCCATTCAGGACCAGGCTGGGTCCTATAAGAAGGGCTGCAGGGCAGCCTCTCCCTGGAGCTTGAGGGAGAAGGCCTGGCTGCCTGTAGAGAGGAATACCTGGGACAGAGACGTGCTAGGCAGGGCCAGGGGAGCAAGCGGAGCTCTAGCCTGGACTGCAGTTTGCCCCTGAATGAGGGGCTGAACTAGGGGCTGCTGTTCGCTACTATGGTGAAAGGCTGAGCAAAGGACTACTGGTTGCCTTGGAAGGGTTGTGCCCTGAAGAGAACGCCATGGTCTGGGGGTGACACAGGTCCTCACAAACAGTCGTGATGGAAAGTGAGACACCACCAGGGGGGTGCCCTGCTGCTGGACAGAGCTAATTCCCAGAACAACCAGCAAGAGGTGCCATGGTGGTAAGCATTACCTGTTGCAGGGACCAATTCTGCAAGCCTTCCCCAGGCTGTACTCCTGCTAGCTTCAGTGGGAGTTCACTACCTGAGGGGGTCTTGTAAGTGGATCCCTAGGGTTGTAAACAGCCTTCTTGACTAATGTCTAGATTGAAGTAGCTCCCAAGGTGTGCTGTGTGCTTTCCAAACACAGATGAAGATACAGTCTCTGTCCCAAAGAGCGCACAATCTAAACAATAATTTCATTGCCTTGCTAAGAGACTCATCTAACCACAACTAAAAAGAATAATTAAAAAAACTACCCTTAATAGCAGAGAAAGTCTTTCAAGGCTTATCAGGAATATAAGTGCTGTGATTTGAAAAACCACACGTGAGCTTGAAATAACTCGTTCTTTATGCAAGATGATGTCTAAACATTTAAATTACCAATTCAAGTCAACAGGAAGACCCTCAAAGAAAGTTGGATTTAGACCTTATTCCCCACTCATCACCATGGCAGCTGAACAACTTTAAAGGACCTTTAAAAATAACATGTTGGTTATTGTATTCTGTTCTCTAATGAGCCTTCTCCATCCAGTCTAGCAGGATATCCAGCTCCCCAAGGGATTTCATTGCTGCAGAAGCAGTGTTCAGCTGGAAGTAGATTGAAAGAAAGATTTGGTAAATAATGATGGCAATTTGAAATGAGCAAAAAGGAACCTGAGTCTTTGCATTAGCGGATAAAGTCTCATCAATTTACCTGTCCATAATTGGTGAGAATTTGTTTATATTTCTCTATTGCTTCCTCTCCACAGTCACACACAATTTGTTCATTCTAGAAAAATAAGAGCAAATTCATTAGGCTTTTCTCTTTTAACAAGCTGTGGCTTTCTGGTTAATATGGAGACTCTTTTATAGGCTAGCTCTTGCTAAACTGTGCAAAATACGGCATTCCCTTAAATCAGACCCTCATCTAAGGATGAAATTTGCCTCGTAGCGAGGGCTTGCTCAAGATCCCAATTGAATACTATTTTGCAGATTCAAATAGGAGCTATGTGGTGCAAGGGTAAATCTCAAAGATTCACAGTGATAAGTACACGTGAACAATTCTTTTCGTGGTGTTTTGATGCTCCTGTTCCTTGTTGAAGCCCCTAGTGGTATGAACTTTCTCTTTTAAGCAAACTTTTTGGAACCTCAGGAAATGTTCCGGCTGATTTATTTAATCTATACTAAGTTTGTTCATATCCCTCATGTTAATGGACTTAACATACATTTTAGAGATAACCAGGATTTATTGAAACCTGACATACACATTGTCTGAATTTCTTCTTGATGCTGAGGAAAGAATTGGCTATGCTGCTGATTTTCCGGTTGACATGAGAATCCTCAGTCTCACAGTGTTTGAAGACCTTGTCCACGTAGAATCTTAACAGGTGATGGATGACGCAACATCTATCTGCAGGCTTAAGAGAAATAGTATCTTTTCTTTTTAAGTGCTTTAGAAAGTGCTATAAAAGAACCTATAATCAGTGACCACTTCACCCATCACTAAAATGCAGCCATCTTTGGTGCTAAACATGGCAGTTGAATGGATAATTTTTTTTTAAAATTCTGTTTGATACATTTTGCTACAATGTTTACAATGGATTTAGGATAGATTTTCAAAAGCACTCAGCTCCCAAGAGGACTGTCCTAGGGCAGCCCCTGCCTGGAGTGACTCTCCTGTGGCAGGCCACAGCATGGTAGTCACGCCTGCCTCAGTTTCCCCTTCAGTGTCTTCAGTAACTCTATGCAAGCTCTCTTGACACAAATGTACCCTCCTCAGGGCTGGTTTATAATCAGACATTGGGAACACCATCCAAACAAAAGTCCCAAACACATGTAGTTCATTTCTCACCCCAGTGCAAATAGTCATTAAGATCACCTGACATCTTGTCTCATGATGCCCCACATCACACACCAGCACCTTTGACCATGCCCAGTCTCTTCAGCCATCCTCCTCTGTCCTTGTACCAGGACAGCCACCCCAACCCTTCCTATTGGAGTGTAACTTCTACTCTTCCCAGTGGGAGCCCTCACAGCCTCTCTGCTGGAGATCGTCTTTACCAGAGGAGCATCCCTCACTCCCCCAGCCCTCTCATGGCTCTTCTGGGTCCAGCTCTATGATCCTGGAGAAATCATCAGGTAAGCTCCTCCGCTGCTCCCCTACCTTCTTTCCTTGGTTCTGGCTCAGAGCCAGCAGGTAACTCCCTCTGTTGTTCCTCCTGCCTTCAGCCTTCTCCAGTCCTGCCTCTCTGGCTTGGGGACACCAACCTGCAAATGCCTCTTGCTGTCTCCTGCCTTCATCTTTCTCCCAGCTCCTAAGCATACAGTGTCTGTGGCAGACCTCACCTGCCCCCTGACTCCCACTGAGGCAGCTCTGATTCAGCAGGCCTCTCTTACTTATTGGGTCTCCCTGGCTCTGATTTGCCCTGGTCTTTTATAGCCCCCCGGTGCTGCCTGGCTCTTCTAATTGGCCAATGGGATCACCTGTCCTGGCACAAGGGAACTGGACTGACTTCATTCATGGGGGATGGTGTGGAAGGGACATAGCCACCCTGTGACAAGGACCCATTAAGGCACCTAAACAAGTTACCTGACTTTCAATAGTGAACAGTGAGAGCTGTTGGGTGCTCAGCCCTTTTGAAAATACATCCCTTCATTGCTGCAATGATCCTGGAGCTTGGGAAACACACAAACTTTCAAATCTCCTAGCAAGTGAAGAATACACGTGACGAATACAACTGAAATTGGTAGGGAAATGTTGGTGTGAAGAAGGTTATTACTCAAGTTGGAATATGATCAAGTTGCCAGGGTTATCATCCGTACCTATTAGGAAAAGTTCTATAGGATTTTAATATCAACAAGCAACCAAGAACTTGGCTACGTGTCTCTTCCAAAAGATGATACCTCCAGCTGTACAACACCTTCTAATACATCTGAGGCTACCTATAAATTATCAGCACTAACACCTTCCTGCAGCACCTCTGAGTAGCCTCCCATCCCAAAGGCTTATCTAGCCTGAGGCTCTTTCACTTGTGGGAGCTGAAGAATCACACCCAAAGAGATACAACTACAGTAATATACTGAGCAAAATGGTTTTGTCCCCTGTTCATTATCCAATACTATCAACATGAAATCTTGTTTTCAAAAGAGCTGGCTACAGAAGCAGGGAGTCATCTCTCTCAATTCATGTAATCAGCCCATATTAGGCCACTTAGCTATGTACTGTACATGTATTCATACCACAGCTGCATGGGAACCAGAATTTCAGCTTCAGGGTAAAGTCTGCTATTTTGAAATTTGTTTTCATTCTGAATCAAAACAAAATGTTCAATTTCTAAATTTCTTGTGAAAGAAAATTTAAAAAACTGTTTCAGGTCAATCAAAATGTTTCACTTTGATAAAATCAAAATGTTTCATTTCAATTTCAGCTTTTCTATTTTAAAATATTTTATCACATAAAATAATATAAATTTTGAAATAAAAATACGTTCTGAAACAAACAAACAAAAATCAAAATGTTCTGTTCCGAAAAGGTCACTTTGTTTTAATTTTTCTTTTTCTAAACCAAATGTTGTTGAAATCAACACATTCCCATGGAAAATGTCTGAGCTGACAAAACACTATTTTCTGGTGGAAAGATGTTCCCTTGGAACTTTTCAATCAGCACTAATGCACACCTTTGTGGAATCTTACAGTCAGCCTTGAGAAATAGCCCACTTAAAATTAGCTGTAAAGGATACATTCAGCAAAGGCAATAATGGTACCTACAGTGAAATTGTGCAGAGAGTATGGATATGACAAAATGCTTATGGTTCGGACGGTGTCTTTGGCTTGCTAAACAGAAAGAGAAAAATATAGTGATGTTAATGCATATTAGCTACGAGGATGTTTAGACAGCTAATGCATACAGCATATAAACAGAGCTTTTCTTCTTAAAAACTGAAAGTCAATTATACGTTGGTGATTGATGATCTCATGAGAGTGAAATCTGCTTGACACTCAGGTTCAGCATGCTCATCCACACATCTCATCCCTGACTTGGAGGGACCAGTGCGGGAGAAGAAGAGTTCAGCCTCCAAGACTCATTCTGTCCTTGGCCACTTTACTGAGACTACCCAATGAACTGTTTTGTTGTCTGTGGTGTGTGGCTGCTTTTGTTTTTTTAAACTCACAAGGAACTGAACTGAGAACCACCAAAACTCATTTCACAAATAGGTCACTTAAGAGACATCAGATGGTGGCAACTTTGGGGGCCTGATTCTCCATTACCCTGCACTTCGTGTTGGCATTTATACCAGTGTAAAGTGCTAACACAGCTGAACGGTAGCATTATACACCCACTTTGCACTCACGTGGTAAGAAAATGACTGCACAAAGTGTGGAGCAAGGAAAAATCTGTCCCCGAGTCCCTACTAAAGCTCCATATTGCAATCTTCTGAGCCACCCGGTCCTCAGATAATTGATTTTAAAGAGATATTGGTTGGTCAAACCATAACTGCCCAGGCCTTTCTACAGATACAGCGCACGGGGCAATACTTACAATGGTTGCTTTGATCGCTGTGAAGCTGGCTCTAATTTCATTAATATTCATTGAAATCATGCAAGGTCCAAATTGGAAGATTTTGTTCCCAGTTGTTGGTGTCAAATACAACCACCACATTGTAGAAAGGAGGCAGAGGGAAAGGCAGGAGATCTTCATATTGCTGCAGAATAAGAAACTTTGGCTGGCTGAGATAGCTGATCAATGAGGAGAAAATATTTCTTCATTATCCTCCATCTACACAATTTAAAAAATACACTCTGCAACTCAGGGTTTTGTACTAGGGTGAACTCCTGCCCTTCTCACCCCCCAAGTTAACAGCAAAACTCCCATTGGCATCTATGGGACAGGATTGCATCCCTGATCCTCCTTCAGCATAATATCTGAACAGGAGCTTGCTTAGGAGTGGTTTTTAATTTTAAAATCTACTCCCCTAAAAACAGTTAGCCAAGACATTAGTCCTCATGAAAGCATATTCACGTGAACACTTCCAGTTTTCACATTTTTTTCAGTATCTACATGAAAAAAATGTATTCAGTGGACAAGAAAGGAAATACAAGTGTATATTAGATAGATTCATGTTACATATTTATCATACAACATGGGTGCATATATATGCGTAATATATATAGAATATTACATATAGTATAGATGTGAATATTTATAAATGCTATATATATACACACACACCCGCTTTATATAAACACATATATACACACTGTTATATAGAGCGCTGGTTAAAAGTTTTTAATTAACAATTTTTTTTCTGTGAGAAATGGCTTTTCAAAGGCAATGACCATTTTGGTGAAAAAAAAATTCCTATAGTTTTTAAAAATACTTTGATTAAATGAAAATAAATTGAAATGTTCATTTCATTTATTTCAAAGTTTAAAATTTTTGTTTTGTTGCAGTTCTTGGGTTTTTGTTTTGTTTTGTTTGTTTGTGCTTCCTCCCTTTTCTTCAGTTTTCTCCCCATTTCTCTCTTTTCCCCTTCATAAGGGAGAGAAGGAAAACCAAAACTCAAATAAAACAAATTCTGATTTGAAATTTATCAAAACAAAAACTTTCCTTTTTATTTCTTCAGTCCAAACATTGAAAAAATCCATAATTTATTTTGAATGAAAAGAAGTGTCTTCTCAAATAAAATTTGTCATGGAAAAATTCATGTAGGCCTAATTACATATTTCAAACTGTTTTGAACTTAAAAGCTGCTGGATTGGAGGCAATTGCCAGAAAATTTCCCCAGACTGATAGTCATGCTAAGACCAAGCATAGATAGTTGCATCCAAAAGAGAAGTTTTTTCCCTCAGAAAATTAGGAGCAATTGAAAGTATGGGCTACCACAAAAATAATTTTGATGCCTTAACTATTGTTTTGATACCACTGAAAATTAGCTTATTTATTACAAAATCTCATAGATATGTAGGCATATATATGTATGTATATACACATGGATATACATATATACCTATGCAGAACATGTGAATATAAATATATGAATTGAAGACAGGTACAACAAATGGATTGACTGCATAGACAGACAAATATATTGGTGCCTTACCTTATTCTGTAATACGTATTTGCTTGCTTCTTGATGTGCTGTCTCACCTGGAAAGTGCTGATCATTTTTATGCAGGAGTAGGGAGGAAACAACTCTGGATCAACTTTTGGGATTCTTCCCACTTTTCCCATTACTTGATTTCCCTTCCTAATTTTATGACTTAATTGGTTAATAAAAGGGGCCAAGTTTCTCTCCCACGGGTGTTATTCCTGCACATGGGAGTGGAAAGTATTGGAGTTTCCTTTGTCCCTTGCGGGGGAGAGGCAGGGCTTTGCATAGGTGTTACGTCGATTAACTTGCAGATCGTAAGGAATCTGATGGAGTCCGGGGGCTGACAGCACCCATCCCTTTCCTCTTCCTGTGGCTTCCTCCTATCTTGGAGGAATAGTGCTGCCAGGGGCTTTCTGGAAAAAGGCTGTCCCTGGACTCCTTTAGGGGACAAGGAGTTTGTGTGGGGGATGGAGCTTCACAGCAGAGATATGAAGCAGAGCTGGAACTGCTAAAGGCTGGAGCTTCTGGTGTCATGGCGAGATTGGCTCCAGCTAAAATTGCGTGACTCATAAGGAAATCATGAGAGCTGGCCAGGCTGCTCCAAGCAACCGTTCATTTTTCTGTGTAGGTTCTGGTAGTCATATGATGCACAGGGGGGCCTTAACTCACTGCTGTAAGGAAGCCCTTGCCCTCAGGTTTGCAGGCCAAATGGACAGACAATGGGATGCCTGACAGCAGCTTTCTTGCCTCACTCAGGGGATGTCTACACTGAAGATGAAGGTGTCATTTCCAGCCTGGGTACACATAGCTGCACTAGTTCTGATCAAGCTAGTGTGCTAAAAATAGCAGTGTGGCTGCAGCTGCCCGGGTGACGGGAGGGACTAGCTGTCCCCGAGGTGTGTACATAGGGTCTCGGATTGCGCTAGGGACTGCTACCCTGCTATTTTTAGTACACTAGTTCACTCAGAGCCAGCACAGGTATGTCTACTCAAGCTGAAAATGACAGCTCCAGCATAGACATACCCCTCGGATCCATTTGCATTTCGTTCTCACACAGTGAGGGGAAATTTCCAGATCCAGAGTGAGGCCAAAATTTTCAGAAGAACTCAGATCCCATGTAGACACTGGGATAAGTGGTCCGATTTTCAGGCAAGCCAGCCCTTTGGATTCACGCTCTGAACAACCCAAAAAGTTACCCACAGACATGTAATTATTCCTGGGTCCTCTTTTCGCTAGAATCAGAGTTAGAGTTGTGGTCACATCAGCCAAGAGAAAATCCACCCACTTCTTAGAAAAGCTCCCAACCTAGCAGCGTCAATGCAATTTTTGCCAAAAGGAGAGATTAATATGGTGACATCTGTCTTAAACAACCACCTAGTGGCAAATAGTGGCTGTCTTTAGGAGAGAATGATCTTCATATTTAGGGCCCTACCAAATTCACAGTCCATTTTGGTCAATTTCATGGTTATAGGATTTTAAAAATCGTAAATTTCACAATTTCAGTTATTTAAATCTGAAATTTTATGACATTGTAATTGTAGGGGTCCTGACCCCAAAGGGAGCTGTGGGGTGGCCTCAAGGTTATTGTAACAGGGAGTCTCGGTATTGTCACCCTTACCTGTGTATTGCTGCTGGAGGCTGCGGTGCCATCAGAGCTGGGAGGGCAGAGAACAGTGGCTGCTGGCCAGGAACCCAGCTCTGAAGGCAGCGCCACTGCCAGCAGCAGTGCAGAAGTAAGGGTGGCATGGTATGGTATTGCCACCCTTACTTCTGTGCTGCTGCCTTCAGAGCTGGGCTCTTGGCCAGCAGCCACCACTCTCTCACCACTCAGCTCTGAAGACAGCAGTGCAGAAGTATGGGTGGCAATAACCTGACCCCCCCTAGAATAACCTTGCAACCCCCACCACAAACCAGGACCCCCAATTTGAGAAACACTGGTCTCCCCTGTGAAATCTGTATAGTATAGGATAAAAGTACAAAAAAGACCAGATTTCACGGGAGAGATCAGATTTCATGGTCTGTGACATGTTATTCACGGCCGTGAATTGGTAGGGCCCTATTTGTATTTTAGAGAGTGCTGTCCTGTGGGAATTGAGCCTAAATACAGATTTCACTGTATTCATTGGGAACCAAATCTTGAGCTCCTTACTCAGGTTTGACTCAATCCTTAAATTTAGCAAGAGTTTTGACTCAGTGAAAGCTGAGTAAGGTGTTCTGAGTGTGGCCTTACATCAGGCAATTTATTAATGGCTATGGAAATCTAATTATTCATCACTTTATTGTAAGCCATTTGAATATTTGACTTAGGTCCATGATGCAGCAGTAAAGAGACATGATGCAGGAAGCACAGGACAGTTACAGACCTGGAAATATCCATTTGGTTCTGATTGAACATTCCATGATGTGGAAACACAGTGACTCACATAAGGTTTGCTGGGCACTCAATACAGAACAAATGTCTGTGAAGGAGCAGAAATTCACACAATCAAAGGAGTTAGAAGCAGACAAGTCAGTTAGCTCACACAGGCTGTTCCCCTAAGGGTCAGTTCACGATTCATCCCTATACTGTAATCTACAGGACTCAGAGCTTTAAACATCTCAGAAGAAGACTTTTCACTTGGGAGATGTCATGCAATTAAAGTGGAAACAACATACTGTACAAGGCAAGACAATAACTAATCCACTGACTACTAATTTCCAGGGGGTGATTAAGGATTTGGCTCCTCCTATAAAGCCCTAAATGGTTTGGAACCTGCCTAACTCGAGACCGTTTCCTTCTGCCTTACATGGAAGACAATAAAGATCTCAGTAGTGACAGCGCGGGATTTGGGGAGGGAGCAAGTGCCATGGAGCTGAATCAAGCAAGGAATCCATGATTGAGAATGATGATTGTTATGATGAGGACCACTGAAAATGGACAATTCTCTTTCACTATCCATAGACATGCCCAGCCTCCTCTAAAGGTAGGTCTACATACCATCTTGCAGCCTGCGAGAGCAAACCTCCCAGCCCAGGTCAACAGACTTAGGCTAGAGCTCTACACACAGCTGTATCGACAGCTATTTGGTATTGCAGCTTGGGTTGGGGCTCAGTTTATAGATTCATAGATTCCAAGGCCAGAAGGGGCCGTTGTGATCATCTAGCCTGACCGTCAGTGTGGCACAGGACCTGGGTGAGTAATTTTTTTTGATGAGCAAGTTAAAGCTCTTCAGTATGTTCATCAAGATGGTAGGATTATTTAAGCAGATTTTGTGCCCGGGCTGGTAAATTCTCAGGATGAACATACTAGGCTGACTTCCACCCATTGTCATGTCAGGCACCCAAGTCTTCCACCAAGTGCCTGGCACAAACCTAGCTTACTCTTCTACCAAGTGCTGCTCAAGACCATGTAGATGGAAACGCGGAATAGGAGTTACAGCTGAGATCCCCAGCGATCCATATAATCAATGCCTCTCACCATCCCTGTTATTCTGCATGATAAGGAAAAACAGTTAGTGCAACAAGAAGTGGAAATAAATCTGAAGCAGGTTGTGGTTTCCCCTTACTGAGGTGCTGGAAAGATTCCCTGTAGCCTGCAGCATTGTTGCACAGTGCACTCCTCCCTGGGTTCCCGGCTGCTGCCTGGCAAATGCAATGGAAACATATGTTCCTCTTGGAGGAAGGGAAGGGGCACTTGCTACATGCACTTGACCAAATCAGTTTCCCTTCGCACCCCCCTCAGCTCTCCCAACCACTCCCAAATCCCAGTAAGGAACTAAAGAGGGAAAGTGTTACTCAATAATTAAGTAAATTGAGAATGAGAAGAAGGGAAATTTTAAAGCTGAATTGACTGATCAAAAAGCAATTAGGCTAAGTGCTAATAAAAGAAAAGCATTAGTGGGTCCACTAAACACTGGCCAGGCAGGCAGAGGAAGGAGAGTCCAGTGATTAGAGCACTAACCTGGGACACCAGAGATCGTGATCCAATTCCCTGCTCCGCTATTGACTTCCTTTGTGACCTTGGACAAGTCACTTAGTTTCTCTCTGCCTTAGTTCCTCATTTGTAAGATATCTTATCTCACAGACATGTTATCAGCATAAATACATTACAAGATACTATGGTGAGGTGATGGGAGCCACATAAGTACCTTAAATACAGACAGACATACAAAAAGATTGCTAATATTTCATTAGGAGTGGGTAAATCAGATATAAATGTAAGAAACATACAAGCAAAGACAAGTGAGTCAGGCTCATCCCATGGGGTCTCACCATAGTAGAGATGGCAGGAATTTTTCAAAAGCATCTTTTTTTCCAATCAAAAACAAAAAATGTATCAAAAATATTTTCGGAGTTTCAAGTTTGGCAAAAAAAGTCACGGCTTTCTTCCAGCATTTTAATGCAAAACGTTCTTGAAACTGTTCTAAAAATGGTTATGAACATTTTTCCTTTACCAAAGACCAGGTTTGGGGCCAATGAAATTTTTGTAAAAAATTTTCAATTACATTATATAGAATATATAAACATTTTCGAAACAATGTCAAAAAACTGGAAAACGGGTCCATTTCAAACACTTTGTAATGGAAAAAAAAATCAAAATGTCAACTTTTTTGTGAGGAATAGGTTTTCATTTTTCACTCAGCTCTGCTATTCTGCATTTGATAAACTCCTCAGTGAATGTCCCAATAGCCATGGCAGCAAGAATCATCCACTTTCATCTGCAGCTGGCTGGTTAATTGCTCTGCAACCTATCAGAGATACACCTTGCCTTGGTGATCTACACATTGGTGACATTCGGGGGCATGGTTATTGCAACTCCTCAGATTGAGAAATCAGGCTTGCCTGCCTGAAAAATGTTCAGTTGGCAGAAAATATAGCAGCAAGATGCTGAATATTTTCTGTGAAAAGTTTAGAATGAAGTTTTTCCTGGACATTTTCAATTTTTCATCAAAATTAAATTAAACAAAAAATAATTTCAATTTAATTTGAAACAAATTAAAATTGTTCAAGCTTTTGTTTGGGTGGGAAAATGGAGGGAAGGGAAAAGGGGACTAAAAATAAAAAATGTAATTGCAAATAAAAAATTTCAAAACAAAAATAGTTGTAGATTGATGAAAAAAATTGTTTTTTTAAATATAATTTAGAAAGCCATTTTTTGTCAAAAATGTTGAAAAAAAGACTACCCATCTGCTCAGCAACACAGGTTGCTATAAATGCAGCCCTCCAACTCCCATTCTCTACTCTCAGCATTGGGTCCTCAATCCCCAGTGAGTGCAGAGTCCATTTCTAGGGTGCATTCCTGATATTCAAAGCCCTAGTTACCTGAAATATGTCCTTTCCTTCACAGCTATGACATCCCATGGCAGCTATATTCTGTTGGAACAAGAAACACTCAAGCTGGGAGGGCTGGTGAGTGCAGGAGACAGAATTTTGTCAGGTGTTGGACCTTGACTATGGAAGTCTCTTCGGCAAGAGATAGGAATCTTCATCACTTTCAGAACTAAGGCCTAGTACTACAAAGTTAGGTCAACATAAGCCACATTAGGTCAAATTAATAATGTATCTACACTACAGAGTCCCTTCCGCTGACCTAAGTGGCCTTTACCGTCGTCTTCTGTACTCCACCTTCACGAGAGGCATTGTGCTTGACTTGACATCCACAGGTCAACATGGGGATAATGTAGACACTGTGTTTGTAGCTCGAATGCATTGGCCTCCAGGAGGTGTCCCACAGTGCTCTGCTGTGACCGCTCCGAAGAGTATTTTCAACTTCCCTGCACGTAAGCCAGGTACACAGAAAACAGCCGCTCCCCTGTTAAAGCCCCGGGAACTTTTTGAATTTTCATTTCCTGTTTGATCAGCATGGAGAGCTCGCCAGCACAGCTGATCATGGAGACTCAAAGCCACAAACGCACTCCAGCATGGAGTACACAGGAAGTGCTGGATCTTATTGCTATGTGGGGAGTTTGTGCAGGCAAAGCTCCGATCCAGCAGAAGAAATGCTGACATCTATGCCAAAATCACGCAGGCCTTAGGGGAGAAGGGCTATATCAGGGACACACAGTCATGCCGCATGAAAATAAAGGCTCTTCGGCAAGCGTACCAGAAGACTAGGGAAGAAAACAGTCGTTCTGGTTCTGCCCCACAGATATGCCACTTTTATGAAGACCTGCATGCAACTCTCAGCAGTGACCCCACCACTACCCCAAAATGCTCTGTGGATAACTCCCAGGAGCCCCGAGTGACCTCGAGTGACAACAAGGAGGACATTGTTGATGAGGAAGAGGATGAGAAGAGGGAGGAGGAGGAGGAGGAGAATGTGAGGCAGGCAAGCAGAGGATCCATTCTCCTCAACAGCCATGATCTGTTTTTTACCCAGGAGCCCATTCCCTCACCGGACCAATTGCTGGTGCAGCGTGATACCAGGGAAGGCACCTCTGGTGAGTACGCATTTCCAGTCAAACTGTAGAGGTTACATGCTGTTATCTTTAATGTTTAATCTGAACAAAAAGGTAGGTGTAGTCAGGGCCATCCTTAGGATTTATGGTGCCGTAGGCAGGATTATTAAACTGGTGCCCCTGTGCCTGTTTTGCTCTTAGCAACACAAACATAAGCTGACACTATTGGAAAACTTGCCACATGCATGTTATTAAAATCAGTTTAACTTAATTAAGCACACTGTAATGCTGATGGGCTAGCACTAAAGAAGTAGCACTATAGAAAAAATTCTGATTTGACAGAATGATGCAACTAATGTAATTTTTTTAATTTGTCACCATTTTATTGGAAACTTCTATGAAGAGGTATTGAAATAAGGATTTGTTTTTAATTAAAAGCAATATTTCTGACTTTTTTCACTGCAAAAAACAGTCATAATGTCATCATATGACAAAGACAAAGTGATGTCTTGTTTGATTGCAAGAATAGCAAGACCAGTCAAGTGTTCCTGACTCCTTACAGAGTGGAGATAGTTTTTAATGAGCTTTAGTTTTGAGAAACTCCGTTCTCCTGATGCTACTGTTACAGGACTTGTCAGGAGAATACAAGTGGCAATGTACACATTAGGATATATGTCAACAAGTTTGCTGATATGAGTAAACTGTACAATGTCCATCGATTTTGCATGTGGCAACATTGGTAACAGTGTACTCAATTCTTCGTACAGTTCAAGTCCATTTAAATCAAAATGATCGCCATGCTTCAGGAGGCTGTCTAGGTCAGGGATCCCCAACACGGTGCCCGCAGGTGCCATGACACCTGCAGGGGCCTCTCAGTGCACCCACCAAAATGCTGGTGGACGAGCATCCACCAAAATGCTGCCACAATTCGGTGGCATTTTGGCGGCGACGCCTCTGGATGACACCAGTTGCCACCAATAAGCAGTGATAAAAAATATAACCCCCTCTTATAGTATGGTTCTCATTAAACAAGCTTTACAATTGTTTTACAGGCCCATATCTATAGGCCTCAGGCTTTAGCTAACCAATGCAAAATAAGAGCCAAAGTTCTAATTGCTCAAAAAAAACATGTTTATCAGTACACAGGGGTATAAAACACTGACAAAAGAGGAACTAGAAGGGGGACCAGGGGTCATTCGAGTGCCAGCTCAGCTATTAGCAAGTATAGTGTAATAATTATTGCTTGCTTAGGGTAATTCCAAGGAGGGGCTACAGGATGACCAGTTCAACACTGCCAAAGCACATGAAATATGTTAAAATAGCTTGCTGATTTGCAATATTCTATATAATAATGGCTTTTGCAATATGTAATTGCAATCAAGGGGTTATAGAACAGTCAGCATAATTGCAAAAGAACAATAACAGGAAATACTCCAAACTGGACTAACAGTAGAATAACCTGCTAATTTGCAATATTAAAATACCAAATAAGGCAAATAACTTGTGTAATCAATATGACGTTTTGCAGTTTTAACCTTTATAAGCTTGGTAAAATTTGTAAGGGACAGAGCAGCCTACCCCTTGCATGGGGACTCACTGTCTCTGGCTGTCTGCATACTTGTAACTCTTGTTATAACAATAAAGGTGCCTCGGCTTGTCTGACCTAAGATCAACTGGGTGGTCGTCTTTTCCCCCACAATTTGGTGTCGTGACTCGGATTCCACGGATGACCCCCCTGGACCGAAGGACCGCAGACGGTTTCCTCCCACACCCCGGGCCCACCTAAGAGGTAAGAGACCTTTTGAAATCTCTATTGGGGTCCACAGGGGGACTGGCCGTAGGCTTCGACTGGGGGTATATCACAAGCTGGATTCACACTTTTAATTCTCAGACAAGCCTGATGCCCTTTCTCTGAGGTTTCCAGGGGTTAAAGGTTCCTATCGGTAATATCGTAGAGGTGACAAAGTAGCCAGCAAACCCACGGACCGCGCTCCTTTTGGTCCGGAGAGTCCTGATCCGCTCTTGGGCTGATACGCCCTGGAAGTTGATCAGGGGTCCCTTCCGACCAGGATTGGTCGGGACCCGGGTGGTTTCTTGCCTTGACAGCTATGTCAAGAACGTGTTTGTGTGTGTGTGTGTGTGTGTGCGTGCATGAGAGGGCCGAGCGGCCAGTGTAAGTGACAGCTGTGGGAAGATGCCCTGAGCCTTCTGCAAAGCAAAAGCTCGTGACCAGGAGTGTCTCGAAAGCAAGCCCCACAGCTGAGCTTGGAGAGACTATGAAGCTTCCCAGCTGGCAGGCCTTGGTAAGTGGCTATAAAGCTCAGGTGCGTGCATGTTTCCCCGTCCTTTTCCCCTTCCCCTTCCATGACCTATGATCGCTCCTCGAGCACTGTCCTTTAAGGACCGCAGGGCCCCTTTTTGCCCCTTGGAGCTTTAAGCTCCCTTCCCTTCTCGGAGAGAAGGGAAGCCCCAGGAAACCCCACCACTGACTCATTAGCTCCAGAGGCACCTTTGGCTTAAAGGCTGGTGCTCTGGGCAAGGGAGAAGGCGTGCGGGGACCACGGATTTCTTATAGGTCCGCCCCCCTCCACCACTTTCCCTGTAGGTCCTCCATCGTCGTGGGACGGCCCCACGGAAACCTACCCCTTTTTCCCTGCCAAGGGCAGAAGAGAAGCCATTGGTGTTAGAACCATGGTAATCCTAGTAAGCATTCTCTTGTGTGTGTGGCTTGAGTGAAAGCAGGCTGGAGCAAGAATGGGGGCTAGCGGATCCAAAGGCATCCCAGTCCCGCCTAAAGGCACGCCTGCTGCTTATATGTACGTACATTATAGTCTGTCGACATGTAAATATTTAAAAAAATGGAATTGGTATACTAGAAATGACCCAAAATTGCAATTTCCCTTAGAAGGAAGTTTCGACCTTGACAGGATTGTGTATCTGTGGGGTGCACTTCTTGTCAATGTCGTACAGCAAGAGCAATTTGAGGCGTATTTTGAATGGCATAATGAGATGGGAAAGCGACGCCAAAAATCACAAGTGAGGGGTCTTAAGGACACCCAGGAAAAGCTAAAAATTCAATTAAAGGAGACACAGGAAAAATTGGGGCTTGCTCAAAATATGTTAAATCAACCTGAAGCTGGCCCAATTCCCCTTTGTCCCTCAAGGCCGCGCTTAGCGGCTCCGGCCCCGAAACCTGTGCCCTCCCCCCCCCCCCCCCCCGATAATTTAATTGACTTGTTTGTAGAATGTAGACAATGGCCTACCCCTCCCCCACATAACCCCCCCAGGAAGTAGCCCACCGAGATCCTGAGAAACCTCCCCTGGGCAATAAGCGGGAACTCCTGTCGGGTCCCAGTCCCTAGAGGAACGATCCTATACCCCCTCATTAGAAACCTCCCTGGACTCATCCTCGATCTCTGAGTCGTCCAAAATTTTGGACTTGACACCCGAGCAAATAAGAGAAATCGCTGATCTATCCTTAGAAATGGACAAACTAATATGTGAAATTACGGGATCGGGAAGCGATATGGGTCAAAGCCCGGGGGAGGAAGGGTCGGTGTTGCGATGCCTATCCCTCAGGCTATCTATTATAAAGGGCATCGTAACATCATCACCTAAGGGGCATTTGGCTCTGTGTCGGGATGGTTCGCCTCCTGCCCATCATACCCGCCTTCAGACTCTTGCGAGGTGAGCACAACACTTAAGTTCAAAATTCGGCTTACCAGAACCAGATACCGGGTTGTTTCCCTTGCGAGAGTTGCCAGGGCCTAATGGCTTGGTAACTGTACACGCCCCCTGGTCACTGGGGGAGTTATATAACTTAAATTCCCAAAAATTAGAGAGGACCCAGTTAAATTTCAAGAACAGTTAAGGATGATTATTCGATGTTATAACCCTTCATGGGCTGATATGGATCAGCTCCTAAAGGCAGTGTTGCCCAAAGAAACGCTTAACCGCCTTTACCAAAAGGCCAATTGGCCAAATACCGAGTAGGGCCTTGACCCTTCTGGACTACCACAGCACAGGGATGATTTGGTTAGGGAAGTCCTTTCAGTCTGCCCCAAAAAAACTAATTGAACAAAAATAAATGCCTGTAAGCAGGCTAAGGAAGAAAACTCTGCGGATTATATGGAACATCTAAAGCAAGTGTTTGAACGGTATTCGGGAATAGATGATGCAGAGGGTACTGCCAAACAAGCTGTAGCGGCCACCTTCGTGCAGGGCCTTCTGCCTAAGGTTGGCGAGCAATTAAAAGTTACCCTCGTTGATTGGGAAGGAAAAGACTTAGAAGGTATCTTGGCTGCGGCACAATACTTTCATAGACAACTAGAAAGGAAAAAGGATGAGACGGAGGCTAAGCTTATGGCCCTGCAGATTCAAACCATGCAGGACACTAGTAATAGCTTGCCCAGGCAGAAACAGGTACTGATGGGAAAGGTGAAGCCCCTGCCGGAGGTAAGCCTTCCACCAAAACCCGGTGCCTGCTTTTCATGTGGGCAAGAAGGGCACTGGAGGACTGAATGCCCTTGTGGCAAAAGCTGCTCCTACTGTAGGCAGGAAGGCCATCTTATAAAAGACTGTCCCTCGCGTCCTCCCGGGCGTTTTCCTCGTCCCAGAAGACTCTCGAACCAAGCCCCTATCCGTGAGTGTCAGTCTTTCCCTAATCCACCCCCGCCTCCACTGGATTGCTAGGAGAGCCAGGAGACTGCTAATGTCATCACCCCTCTTCTCCCAGTTGACCAAACTGGTCCTGCGGTTTCTTGTATAATAAACGGAATTTCTACCCCTTGCTTAATAGATACTGGGGCTTCGCGTCCACTCTTAGGGTTCAAGATTTCCCTTCAGTACCCCTTTCCTCAGAAGTTATCACTGCCATCGGTGTGGGAAATATCCCAATTCCCTACCCTGTTACTGCTCCTTTGTCAATCTCAGTCGGCCCTCTCTCTGAGCACCATGCGTTTCTCCTCAGTTCATGCTCCCTTGCTAATCTGTTGGAAAAGGGTTTGCTGTGTAAATTAAATTGTACTATATATTGCTCCCCAGAGGGAGTGTTTCTGGAGGTGCTCGATCCTGCACAGAACGAAGTTTTAGCTCTGTTACAGGAGGAGCAAGCTCCTGTGGGGGACACCGACTCCAGCCCTTCCTTGTTGCAACAGGAACTGTTGGCCAAGGTCTCCTCCACACTGTGGGCTGAACCATGCCAACTAGGTTGGGCGTATTGGCTCTGCTCAGCCGGTTAAAATTCACGTAAACCCAGCAAAGCCTCTTCCCAAAATTCGGCAGTATCCATTGTCTAAACAAGCTGAGGATGGAATCCACCCTGTAATCACGGCCTTGCTCGAGCAGGGAGTCATTGTGCCAACTGTCAGTAAATGTAACTCCCCAATTTTGCCTGTGCGTAAACCTGGTAAACAAACCTGGCGGTTTGTACAGGACCTTCGAGCCATTAATGCTGCTGTACTTCTGTCCTTCCCTGTGGTCCCGAATCCTGCCACAATTCTTTCCTACATTCCCCCAACCACACTGTATTTTTCTGTAATTGATTTGTGCTCTGCTTTTTTTTCCATCCCAATTCATGAAAATAGTCAATATTTATTCGCTTTTACTTATCAGGGATCCCAGTACACCTGGACCCGGTTGCCGCAAGGCTATACTAAATCCCCTACCATTTTTTCTCGGATCTTAAAAAAGGATCTGGACGACATTCGGTTCCCAATGGGTTCAGTTCTAGTCCAGTATGTGGATGACTTATTATTGGCATCTGAATCCTTAGAAGCTTCTAAGACGGACACACTGGTTTTGCTCCAAGCATTAGCCCAAAAGGGGCACAAGGTGTCCAAAGCTAAATTACAGCTCTGCTCCCCTGTAGTGCATTATCTTTGACATGATATTTCTGCGGGCAGGCGAGGCTTGTCCCCCTCACGCATTCAGGCCATTTTACAGGTACCCAAGCCACTCACTAAAAAACAAATGCAAGGATTTCTTGGCATGGCAGGATATTGCCAGCAGTGGATCCCAGGCTATGCCTCACTCGTCCGTCCTTTGCAAAACTTAACTCTAAATAAAATCTCTGACCCTATCCCATGGAATGAGCAGGCAGAGGAAGCATTTCGACAGGTTAAAAGTGCCATGGCCCAAGCCTCAGCCCTAGGCCTCCCTGATTATAGCAAACCCTTTACCCTTTATTGCCATGAAAAGGAGGGCTCGGCTCAGGGGGTTCTTACTCAACTACACGGGGATAGGAACAGGCCTGTTGCTCACTTCAGCTCTTCGCTGGACCCAGTGGTGGCAGGCCTACCCCTGTGTCTCAGATCCGTAGCCGCTGCTGCAATGCTTGTAGAAGCTTCCGCTTCTCTTGTATTGGGCAATCCCTTAACCGTGGCTGTTCCCAATGCCGTTACGGCCCTCCTTACCAAAGGCAAGACTCAGCACCTCTCAAATTCTTGGCTTACAAAATACGAAATGGTCCTTTTAAATGCTGTAAATGTTACCTTGGTTAGATGCTCGGTGCTAAATCCCGCCTCCCTCTTGCCCACGGCGGAGGATGGCGAACCGCATGACTGTCTCTTTGTAACTGCTGAACTTTCCGCGCCTAGACCTGACTTGCAGGATGTTCCCCTACAGAACCCTGAATTGATTGTCTTTGTTAATGGCTCCTGTCTTAGAGACTCGGCTGGCCGGCTTGTGACAGGCTATGCTGTGTGTGACCTGCATGGCACCATGGAGGCCTACTCTCTTCATGCAGCCAAATCCGCCCAGGTTGCGGAGTTATTTGCCCTTACTAGAGCCTGTCACTTGGCAACCGGGATTTCTGTTACTATTTATACAGACTCCAGATATGCTTTCAGAGTAGTGCATGACTATGGGCAGCTATGGAAATATAGGGGTTTCCTTACCTCTAGCGGGACACCCATTAGTAATGGCTCATACGTCAGTGCTCTATTATCTGCTCTTCAACTGCCTTCGGCTATTGCTGTAGTTAAATGTTCGGCCCATCAAAAACCCTGCAATGATGTTATGCGAGGAAATGCCCTGGCAGATGCTGCTGCCAGGCAAGCGGCCCTTTCCAGGTCTCCGGATCCCTTTAGTAAACTTTTTCTTTGTCTGCTTCAGCCCTTCCCCGAGGCCGACTCCCTGTCAGACCTTGCACGTATGCAGGGGTCGGAATCTGAGGAGGAGAAAAATAGCTGGAAGCAGTCCAAATGCTGTCCGCACCCAGATGATGCCTTGTGTCACGCTCCAGATGGTGGCTTGGTTGTGCCCCTGGCTTTACTTCCCTACCTTGCCCGTATGGCCCATGGATTGGCCAGTGTCGGAAAGGAGGGAATGATTGCATCTGTGGCCCAATTTTGGTATGCTCCAAAATTTTCAAGCGTGGCCCAAAAATATTGTCGTTCTTGCCCCATCTGTCTGGCCCATAATATCGGACAAGCGGTGCGAACCACTTCGGCGGCACATCCTCAGCCATGGGGCCCTTTTGTAAATATTCAGATTAATTTTATTAGTTTGCCAAAATGCTGTTCTTATAAGTATGTATTAGTGTGTGTTTGTATGTATTCTGGGTGGGTTGAAGCTTACCCATGTGCAAAAGCTGATTCTATCACCGTTGCAAAGAAGCTCTTAAGGGACTTCATTCCTCGGTTCGGATTACCTGCCTCCATCAATAGTGACAGAGGCAGTCACTTCACTGGCCAAGTTATGCAACAAATCTGTAAAGCTCTTAGCATAGCGCAGCACGTACACTGGGCCCACCATCCCCAAAGTGCTGGGGCAGTGGAGCGAAAAAATGGGGAACTCAAAAACAAACTGGCCAATCTTTGTGCTAAAACGGACCTTAAATGGCCAGATGCCTTGCCATTGGCCTTAATGCCAATGAGAAATACCCCTATGCGCAAACATGGTCTGTCCCCACACAAGATTCTCATGGCCCGGCCTATGCAAATTCCTGTTTCCCCACCCCTGTCTCCCTGTCAGTTAAACTTAACAGTTAAATGATAACACAGTACTAACATATTGCAAGACACTAATTTATCATGTCAGATTTGTTCACTCGCAGGTTCAAAGCGCTCTACCGGACCCTGCGAAGACTGTGTGCCATCCGTTGCAGCCTGGAGATTGGGTCTGCTGTAAAGTTTTCCAGCACAAGTCATTCCTGGAACGGAGGCGAAAGGCTCCATACCAAGTATTGCTGACTACTCATACTGCGGTAAAGTGCCGGGGACTTCCCAATTTGGTCAGGCTTCTCACTGCAAGACGGTCTCACCACCTTTGGACCCTGCCAGTTATTCTTTCTTCCCAGTAGATCAAGCCCAAACACCCGGCGCAGTTCCCCAGCCCTCTGTAATACCGGACAGTCCAAACAAAAGGCCCAAGTATAACCTAAGAAACAAAAGGCAACATAAGGGAGTCCAGGTTGTGAACTCTGCCACATAACTATTGCAATGGCCCCTCCAAGAGTTCAAGTAAGAAGAATGGGCTGTGCAACTGTTTTAAGGGCCCCACAAAAAAATCGTAATAAGGGAAACGGACATAGGGCAGAAGCGGCTAAAATACATCCTTCGGGTTGTTATTGTATTCGTGGCTCTGGTGTTTGCTTTGAACCTGTTTCTTTGGGTCCTTGTCAACTTTCCTCACACCCTTTATACGCCTTTTTGGGCATCCAAAGGAACTGATCCTGATACTTGTGTTACAAAACCATTGCCAGCGGCTGAAACATGGTCCAAGGAAAGTTTAAACCTTCCCCCGCAAAAAGTAAAAACAATCTCCGCCCCAAGCAATAAACGGACTGTCCAAGCAGTATCAGGGGCAGAAAAAAAGAAACCTCTTACCATTGAGAATGTAAAAAAATTGGCCGTGGTGAAAAAGACGGTACATAATTGCTTGGCAAGGAGGGACTTGTGGTACCGACTCTTGGTCATGCGGGACAGACTGGATTTGGGGTTTTATTCCCCGATCAGGTATCTGTAAGCAGGGTCAAGTACCATGGCCATGTCAAACCATCCCTGAATTGTTAGTTAAGCCTAACCCCTCCCAGGTGACCTCTCTACCTCCCCGGCCCACCCCTCCCCCACCCACTCAGCATAATCTCAGTACCCCGATCTCGCCCCGGGCCAACACTCTAAACAATACCCGCAGCAAACCACGCCCTCAGTTTGACTTTACAAAAGGTAAATCCTCAACTATTTTGCAGTGGCCCAGACCATCCCCCTCCGGTAATTTGTTTTCCTATTGTGCATCTAGGTTTTCATTTCAAAATCTCCTTTATAAACGGGTGGTAAAATGAGAAACATCTGGGACAGTATATATTTCCTTTGTTAACATAACTATGCAACCTGACCGCAATATTTCGCATCCCCGCAACACTATCTATCTTATCAATAACTGGCAAGATAATGTAAATTCTGTGTTAATCCCAGGTCTCTGTTCTACTCATGATATGCAGGGCTCTACATGTTTCTTAGTCACCCGGGTAACCAGAACTACTGTATACACACAAAGGGTTTGTTTCTCCACTGTTGCCTTCAGCTGTGAAGAGGAACTTCCACTTACCGAAAATATAACCTGCACCTTAATTCAGTACATCCCTGACCACACTGCCAGTGTCTCCATATCTAAAGAGGGCATTCATGTATACAATCAGCAGCTGTGGAATGAACCCGCAGAAAAATCAGCATTGACGGGATTTAAATGGACTATTTTAAATGCTACTTTGGGAACTATTAGGTTCTCCCTTCCCTTAACCCATTTCCAAATTGCTGCTATTTACCCTAATTGTTCCCAAGGGGCAGCCATAAGGTTGTTGCAGCAACAAGTATAAAGTCAGTCCAAAAAAACTAGAAGTATAACCAACACCCTGTGGCTGGGGGCCAATAGTGCTGCTTCCGCTTGGAACATTTATAAGGCCCAGCAACATGACAGTAGACTAGGACAATTGGAGCAAGCAGCGGCCTTGATTTCGGGAGCACAAGTGACCGAGGTACAGGCAGGAGTGGGCGAGTTGCATGTGGTTTCTACCCTCAGTGTCATCACTCAGAATGTGCTCAAGCATAATAATCTGGCAGACTGCGGTGGCGGGAAAGGCATTGCAGTGGGACCATGCCTGCTTGGAAGTACAGGATTACCTTAATGTGGTGTTGGCCTCCATCCAGGAAGACCTTAAACACCAAACTTGGCCCACTGCCCTTACGAACTCTTCCGGCATGCCACCCACTTTGTGGCCATGGAGGTACACTTGGAAATTTTAGAGGTGGAAGTGTTATCACTCACAGTGCTCTTTTCAGGCCTATGGTCCCGTGAAAGGAGTGTGGGCCCCCACTTTCCACATCCTCCCTGGCCCTTGGGCTGGCTGTTTGTGGGACTGGGTGATCCACCGAGATGTGTGGGAAATAAAACCCCCCAAAGGCCCTAACCGCTTCCTGGTCAGTGCCCCCGCAATGACACCCGACCTCTGGATCGGACGGGGTAATCTATGGACATATTGGCCTTTAGAACCTCCCCAGCTCCAATGCATGCAAAAACTTAAACCCGAAAAAGTTGTCACTATGCATCAACATGTATGTTGGGAGGGTTGTGGACGCATAACAACCCTCGCTTCCCAAACCCTCATTCAGGCCAATAATAGCTGTGCCTATGTTAATTCCCCCAATTTACATAATGTAGCTTTTAATCTAGTTACAGCCTCAGGCACTCACGCTGTATACTGGCCTGCAAATAAATCTTACCAGGTTTCCTTACAATTCCAGATTCCCTTTAATTGGACATCTATAGTGCCAGATCGCTTTCATACGTTACTGTCTCTTTTACCCGAAGTCCAGCAAATCTCCCAATTACAAAAACAGGTCCATATCCTCGAAAATATGTATCAGGTCGAGTTAAATGCTTTCCAAACTGCCCATAGACTCACTACTCTCTGTGTGGAAACAGATGTCCTCTGCCAAATCATAGAGGTCCTCCAGCCATCCCATGCTCATGAGCATCTTATATGGGGTCTAATGGGGGGAGGACTATTGTTATCTATTTGTCTTTGTTCCTCTTGCTATTATTGCCTCTGACCAATATCCACTCCGTCTACCCCACCACAATCAATAGCCCTGGTTTCACCGATTAATAGAAATAATAACCACCCCTCTTATTTCGACGTTCACGACTTGAACACCGAAGTTCACAACTTAATGACCATCGAGGTTTAAAAGTTTGATGCCATGAAAGGCATCAAAAGGAGGGAATGATAAAAAATATAACCCCCCGTTATAGTATGGTGCTCATTAAACAAGCTTTGCAATTGTTTTACAGGCCCATGTCTGTAGGCCTCAGGTTTTAGCTAACCAATGCAAAATAAGAGCCAAGGTTCTAATTGTTCAAAAAAAGGTGTTTATCAGCACACCGGGGTATAAAACACTGACAAAAGAGGAACTAGGAGGGGGACCAGGGGTGTCTCAAGTGCCAGCTCAGCTATTAGCAAGTATAGTGTAATAATTATTGCTTGCTTAGGGTAATTCCAAGGAGGGGCTACCGGGTGACCAGCTCAACACTGCCAAAGCACATGAAATATGTTAAAATAGCTTGCTGATTTGCAATATTCTATATGATAATGGCTTTTGCAATATGTAATTGCAATCAAGGGGTTATAGAACAGTCAGCATAATTGCAAAAGAACAACAGGAAATACCCCAAACTGAACTAACAGTAAAATAACCTACTAATTTGCAATATTAAAATATCAAATAAGGCAAATAACTTGTGTAATCAATATGACGTTTTACAGTTTTAACCTTTATAAGCTTGGTAAAATTTGTAAGGGACAGAGCAGCCTACCCCTTGCATGGGGACTCGCTGTCTCTCATTGTATGCATACTTATAACTCTTGTTATAACAATAAAGGTGCCTCGGCTTGTCTGACCTAAGATCAACTGGGTGGTAGTGTTTTCCCCCACAGCAGCGTCATCCAGAGGCGTCGCTGCTGAAATGCCACCAAATTTCGGCAGCATTTCGCAGATGCTCATCCACTGCCACAGTCCTTCATCTGGCGTCCGCCAGACGAAAAAGGTTGGGGATCATTGCTCTAGATTCTTGCACTTTGTCATTAGTTGCTCTTGTTTTCCTATTTCGTTGAATTTATTCCTGCTCAGCCCATACCAGCTGAGTGAATGGAACCCCAGGCCAACAGCGGGTTGAGTGGCTCAGCCGGGGTCTCAGCTGCCCGCTTGCTCAGCCCATTGCCAGCCTGGGGTTCCTTGGGGGTCCCCAGGCCAGCAGCAGGTGCTGAGGGGGGCTGGCGCCCTGGACCCCCCATGGCAATGGGGCAGCAGCCGGAACCCCAGAGCAGCGGCGGGCTGAGCCGCTCAGTCCACCGCCGCATGCCATCAAAAATCAGCTTGCGTGCCACCTCTGGCACGTGTGCCGTAGGTTGCCAACCCCTGCTCTATACACTAGTAAGGAGATGAGCATATTACAGTTGTTGGAGGGCTCTATTTAGCAGTAACAGGGCTATAGGGAAGTCAGTCAACATTTTTTGTTTCTCTGATGAAAACTGGCCCACTCCCTTCCCCATACCAAACTTGTCACAAATAATTGTCAACAGCTTAATTTCTGTTTTCTGTTCTAATGTTTTTTTTTTTTATTTTGCAAATATTGAAAATTGAATCAGGATTGTTAGCAAAGCATTTTTAGCGAACAAAATTTTTAAATGACATCTAAATGGCAAAACGCAAGTAACGCTCCATGCTTGCTCACACTCCCAAGCCTCGCGGTTCCAAACAGCTGCAGTAGAGGAGGAAAGGTGGAAAACTGCAGGACCCCAAAATCCACCTCTTGGGGTGCAGAGTGGCAACAGCAACAGCAAACCCTCAGCTTCGATCACACACCAATGGGCACCACCGCCAGCCCAACAGACCATGGTGAAGTTAGCACAGCATCTGATCTCAGGGACGGGGCACCCATGGAGCCACAGCAGCTCACCTTGCCCTGTGCAGCTCGACCCGGATGAGATGGATCACTGCCAGCCCAGGGGAGAGACGCGCTCCCCAGCTAGGGTGACCAGATCCAGATGTCCTGATTTTATAGGGCCAGTCCGGATATTTGGGGCTTTGTCTTATACAGGTACCAATTACCCTCACCTAGGGTGACCAGACAGCAAGTGTGAAAAATCGGGATGGGGTGGGGGGAATAGGAGCCTATATAAGAAAAAGACCCAAAAATCAGGACTGTCCCTATAAAATCGGGACAACTGGTCACCCTACAGGTGAGTTCCTTCCCCCAGAGACCCCAGCAGCCAATCCCACCCCCTCAGGCTGTGCTGCATTCATCTCTCTCTAGGACCCAGCAGTCCTGCTCTTACATGCTCCACTGCTTCCCATCTGTCCGGGCTCCCGGCAGAGTGGTGCCCCCAAACCTAGTGGTGCCCTAGGCGACTGCCTCTTCTGCCTATGGCTAAGAACGGCCCTGGGTGTAGTGGGTATCGGTGGCCACTCCAGCTATGCAGAAGGTGCTCTCTGAAAAAGACTGTTTATGTGCACAGGTATGGCCCGGGAATCCTCCATGGAGATGTCTAGGAAGCTTTCATGAAGATACTCTGCAATCCTTTGCAGAAGGTTTCTGGGAAAGGTGCTTTATTTTATCCACCACAGTAGGACACTTTCCCACACCACTCCGGTATTAACTTGTTTGGCATCATTGCAGCACACAGCATTGCAGCATAAAACCAGGTTTGTACCCAGACGTTTGCAGCATCTTCTCCCTTTCCACCTCTGTTACCCTCAGGAGAATGATATTGCATATGGCCACCTAGGGGAAATGGGGGAAGTTTTCAATGCTAGCCCTTAAACTGCAAACAATTCAACAAGTAATCCGCCCCTGTTTGGTGAAATCTGGGACACACAACCACGATTTCCCAAACATGCCATGGTTGTGGTTGGAAGGGATCACCAAGCATTACAAACAGCTTTTTTTTTTTTAAACCGGGGGAGGGATGGCTTCCTGTTTGTCTCTTTCTTCCCTCCACCAATCCCATGCTACTTTTGTAAAAATCAAACTATCTGGGGAGCTTTACCATGGTGCCTGTCCTCAAGCACCATCCAGCTTGCAGAGGAAAGGGGTCTTTTCTCAAGTTCCAACCAGTGATGTCAAGGATGTCTTCACAAAACCAGCAACACAAGACCTCTCACCCATGCCTCGTGGCCTTATCCACCATCGCTAGAGCAGCAAACCAACTCTTGCAGCAGCCTGCGGTTGTGATTACATTGTGGCTTGAAGAGAAATGCAGTGGGGGGTGTTTGGGGTTTTTTATAAAAAGCATTAACCTTGCACCAGAAACAATATATGCACTGTCAGTGCTACCCTTCTGCTTTGTATTCATAGAATCATAGAATATCTGGGTTGGAAGGGACCTCGGGAGGTCATCTCGTCCAACTCCCTGCTCAAAGCAGGACCAATCCCCAACTAAATCAGCCGAGCCAGAGCTTTGTCAAGCCTGACCGTAAAAACCTCTAAGGATGGAGATTCCACCACCTCCCTAGGTAACCCATTCCAGTGCTTCACCACCCTCCTAGTGAAAAAGGTTTTCCTAATATCCAACCTAAACCTTCCCCACTGCAACTTGAGACCATTACTCCTTGTTCTGTCATCTGCTTCCATTGAGAACAGTTTAGATCCATCTTCTTTGGAACCTCCTTTCAGGTAGTTGAAAGCAGCTATCAAATCCCTCCTCATTCTTCTCTTCTGCAGACTAGATAATCCCAGTTCCCTCAGCCTCTCCTCATAAATCATGTGCTCCAGCCCCCTAACCATTTTGGTTGCCCTCTGCAGGACTCTTTCAATTTTTCCACATCCTTCTTGTAGTGTGGGGCCCAAAACTGGACACAGTACTCCAGATGAGGCCTCACCAATGCCAAATAGAGGGTAATGATCACGTCCTTCGATCTTCTGGCAATGCTCCTACTTATACAACCCAAAATGCCGTTAGCCTTCTTGGCAACAAGGGCATACTGTTGGCTCATATCCAGCTTCTCATCCATTGTAACCCCTAGGTCCTTTTCTGCAGAACTGCTGCCTAGCCACTCAGTCCTTAGTCTGTAGCAGTGCACTGGATTCTTCTGTCCTAAGTGCAGGACTCTGCACTTGTGCTTGTTGAACCTCAGCAGATTTCGTTTGGCCCAGTCCTCTAATATGCCTAGACCCCTCTGTATCCTATCCCTACCTCCAGCATATTTACCACTTCTCCCAGTTTACTGTCATCTGCCAACTTGCTGAGGGTGCAATCCACACCATTCTCCAGATCATTAATGAAGATATTGAACAAAACTGGCCCCAGGACTGACCCCAGGGCACTCCGCTTGATACTGGCTGCCAACTAGACATGGAGCCAGTGATCACTACCCATTGAGCTCGATGATCTAGACAGCTTTCTATCCACCTTATAGTCCATTCATTGAGCCCATACTACTTTAACTTGCTGGCAAGAATACTGTGGGAGACCATATCAGAAGCTTTGCTAGAGTCAAGGAATAACATGTCCACTGCTTCCCATTGCCCTTGGTGAATCCATGCTGACTGTTCATGATCACTTTCCCCACACCACTAGAAACTTTTTTCCCTTTGTTTCACAGGTATTATGGAGCATACAGCAGGCAGCAATAACAATGGGGATTTTGCTTTCACTGAGGTCTATCCTAGTAAGCAAACAACACTAGTGACCTTTTAAATGTCCAAAGGCACATTCTATAACCGTTCTGCACTTGCTCAGCCTATGGTTGAACCTGTCCTTACTGTTGTCTAGGCTGCCTGTGTACGGCTTCGTGAGCATGGGAGGAAGGGGTAGACTGGGTCTCCCAGAACCACAGTTGGCATTTCAACATCACCAATAGTTATTTTGTAGTCTGGAAAGAAAGTCCCTGCTTGCAGATTTCTAAACAGATCAGAGTTCCTAAAGATGCACATGTCATGCACCTTTCCCGAACATCCCACACTGATGTCAGTGAAATGAGCCCTGTGATCCACCAGCTTTTGCAACACTCTTGAAAAGTATCTTTTTGAGTTTATGTACTCTTTAGCAAGGTGGTCTGGTGCCATGATAGGTATATGCATTCTGTCTATAGCCCCACCGCAGTTAGGGAACCCCATTATGGCAAAACCATCCATTATGTCCTGCATGTTGCTCAGAGTCACTGCCCATCTTAGCAGAAGTCTGTTGATTGCCCTGCAAACTCACAACAGATCCCATGGCAATTTTACCCACTCAGATTAATTCCCCACTGACCGGTAGCAGTCTGGCATTGCAAGCTTCCACAGAGCTATCGCCACTCGCTTCTCCACTGTCAGAGCAGTTCTCATTTTAGTATTGCTGTGCTTTAGGGCTGAGGAAAGCTCTTCACACAGTTCCTGGAAAGCGGCCTTATGCATTTGAATGTTCTGCAGCCACAGCTCATCATCTCATAGCTGCATAACGATGAGGTCCCACCAGTCAGTGCTTGTTTCCCGGGCCCAGAAGCGGCACTCAACTGTGTCAAGGTGATGCATGACTGTCACTAGCAACTGCGAATTGCTCCGCTCTCTGTCTTCCAGCAGGGCTGCTTGCGTGGCATCACATTGTTCTGCATGGCGACTCCTGTATCGGCTGTATGAATACCGCAGGATAAGGCGCAAGGTGTTTGTAATGTTCACACCAGTGTACGCTGAGCGGGGTCCATGCTTACCATGCTATGGCATCTGCGCGGGTAACCCAGGCTTATGAAAAAAAGGTGCGAAAAAGGCTTGGTTTGTTTGCCCTTCTTTTCAGGGAGGGAAGTAAGTGCATTATGGCAGGCTAACACCATGTTCCCATAACCACCCATGTAAATGTTTTGGACCCATAAGGCATTCCAAGCCCAACCCAAAATTCCACTCAGACACATGCACTGTGAGATAGCTACCCACAGTGCAGCGCTCCATGCATCAGTGCAAGCCCTGCTAGTGAGGATCCACTCCGCTGACACAATAAGCATAGTGGGGACATGCAAGATCGACTTGCTTAAATCGGAGGCTAGATGTCAACTTACATAAAATGGACTTAACTTTGTAGTGTAGACATGGCCTAAGAGTCTGACCCAATGCCCACTGAAATAAATGGAAAAGCACTCATTAATTGCAAAGAGCATCGGAGTGGGCCCGGAATTCAAAGCTCACACAGACACAAAACAAAGACTTCGTGATCACACACACAAAAACAAAGAAAAGCCTCAATAAAACTTATGAAGCCATTTCTCACACAGGCTGGGAAGGAAGGGGGAAAAAACAACCCAGATAATATGCATTCCTGGAACATGCTGGAATGACAATACATATAGAGCATTGAATGGTAGAATGGGAATTGACACACTGAGGCTAGTGATAAAAGAACTCATGCATAGTAAACGGAGCAAATCAGCAAGAAAAGTTTATGTTCCTCAACAACATTCAATATCATGTTGAAATTCTCTCTCCCCCGTGACTGCTGATTAGACTAGTCAGAACTAATTGGGGAAACTCCTCTATTAAGACTTTATAATAAAATTTGTGGCTCCGCCATGTGATGGGCAATTTCAGGAATGCAGTTTATTGAGCCCAGAGCCCATCGTGACTTCAGGATGTACTAGGCTGGCTGAAAAATCATTTCTCCTTAAAAGATGGGAGTGAACATTCTACAGTTCTCATGGGAGTCACACCAAAAATAGAGAAGAACTTAATGAGAAAAACAATAATTTGATCTGCAAATAGATGTCAAGGGAGAGTGTTCATTCGCATCCAGGGGACTGCAAAGGTGACTGCAAATACTGTGGCACAATCCCTCACTGCTAGATGGTGTCAAAACATAAATACCCATCTGTGTGAGACTCCACCAGGGCCTACAATATTGAGGGCTTTCATTAGAGTGTGTGTGTGCGTGTGGGGTCCTTCATAGAGCAAAGTTTTTCTGGACACACGTGAATTAAAATAAAATTCTTCAAAAAAATAGTTTCTGAATCCAGTCCCACTAGGTAGCAGTAGAGGGCAATAACTAGCAACCATGGCTTGATAATTTAGGGCTCTGTTTTCTCTAAGACCGTGTCATGCACAGGGAAATTTGCATGCTTCCAATACAGATGTGCTGCATCAATTCCAAAAGGGGTTTGCTCTTACACCACTGCAAATTCCCCTAATCTAGACAAACCCTAGGGGCTAGTTCCCAAGCCCAGTGCGTGCATGTGGGGGGGGGGGCGGCGGCGGGAGGGGATTAATCCTCCTCCCATGCCAGGAGCTTCCTTCCCCAGTGACTAAAGTCATCTCTCTGGCACTTACTTAGTCCCCCGTGGATTGGGGGATGGGAGAATCCACGTAGTGCATTTAAAATTAAGAGAGGTGCCATGTATTAGTTTAAATAACTAAGATAGCTTTGGTGGCTTGCCCAATATCGCACACAGAATAGGTGACAGACAGAATTAGAAGTCAAGGGATCCTACTCTACAGTGCCCAGAGCATGAGACAACTCCCAGAGTCCCTGGCTCTGAGCCTAGGGTGACCAGGCAGCAAATGTGAAAAAATCAGGACAGGTGTGGGGGGTAATAGGCCTGTATATAAGAAAAAGCCCCAAATATTGGGACTGTCCCTATAAAATTGGGACATCTGGTCACCCCTATCTGAGCCTCATGCTCAGTCCACAGGAGTACAGTGAATCCCTGCTGCCCAGCAACATGACAGCACAATGCAAAGCATCGAAACCTGAAATGAAAGATTAAAATAAAACCACGAATATGATAGAGAACCTGAGTTCATTCCTCCCCACTCCTGCACCGCACTCTCAGCTGCCTACACATGCACACACAAAACTAGAGTGTCATTACTGAAATGTGGGCTCTTAGTTTCCCTTCTAATGCTGCGTCAGTCACAAACTCTCCTTAGTGTAGTTTCCTTTGAAGCGTCCAGTGTTTCTTTCTTTTCCAATGACATAAATGATGCACTCACCTTGCTAGCATATCCTTCCCTACATGATACTGTGAAGTGCTGTCACCCTCTGGAAAACAACCTTTAAAGACTCCTTCTGTTACTGCAGCCCACCTCCCTTACCTATTGATATCATCTCCACTGTCATCTCCGATTAGTGCAATGACTAAAATGTTTATCGTTAAGTGTCATCAGCACTCCAGAACAAAACAGTCTGCTCAATTCACGTCACTGTGAAAATGGCAAAAGCAGCATCACAAGTCTGTCGACAAAAATAATTGCAGTCATTATAGAAAAGGCTACATTCATGCATAATGAATGACTGAATGAGTCAAGGATGAAGAACCAAGCGACCTAATCTTGGGGAGCGCAAGAGCACAGTGGGAAAGTGAGACAGAAAGACAGCTATGTTCAGGGAAATTCAATAATAAAGATTAACATAGATCCCAATCTGGCATTAATGTCAATGAGATTCTGCATAAGGAATCCATGCATGTGGAGTCTTTTGCACTAGTGGGGGTATAGTCATTACAACCCCCATACTATGCACTCCAAGTTAATCAAACTCTGTTCTATCAAAAAACCTCCCTGGGAATAGCTGAGCTCATGCAAATTTTAGATTTCAGATAAAATTTTCCAAAACACCTACATGATTTGGGAGCCTTCCATTGACTTTCAGTTATACTCAGGCTCCTAAGTCACTTTTGAAAATGGTGCTTTGACTCTTAAATCACTTCAACGCTTTTGAAAATTTTACACATCAGATGCATTAGTATACTCTTTCGTGGGATATTTGATTGATCGGCATCTCATATCAATTGCATTACATGGCAGTTTCGCTCCAAAATACAGAAATGAAAACATTTTACTAAACACTTCTGGTTTTCAGGTTATTTCATGTTTCCCCAACTTAATAGAAAAGATTTAGGTGTGTCCCTTTCCTGAGACCTATGTAAAATTGGGTAATGGTTTGCACTGGGATCTCTGGATAAGAAGGCATTTATTATATATACACTTTCATTAGTTTTAGTGAGACACAAGCAAAACCCAAATTGAATGATCTTAAGGAATTGTTTCCTTATGTTCACTATTAATAATTCTTTCCCAGAATTACTGCTTTAGCCTGAAACTGTTAGTTATAATGGCATAAAAATGGAGGTTTAATGGTCAAGAAACTAATCATAAAAGAAAATCAGATCCAATTCTGATCTCTCTTTATATCAGTGCAAATCAGGAGTAACTCTACTGAAGGCAATGAATTTACACTAGTGTCCATGAGATCAGAATCAAATCACTTTACATTTACTCCATCAATAAACTTCCATGCTGAAATTGCTCTATGTACAAGATGGAATAACATTTTTGGACTGCTGGTTCTTCTGCTCGCTCTGGCCTTCAGAAAAATCTGGCTGCATTCTGTTCTCTTTTACTTGGCACAGCACGTTACTAACAGCACCCAAGATTCTGTTGTCAGAACACAGTTGCCAATCTTAACACTCAAGGTAAGATATAGCTCACATACCCGCAGCTCTGCAAGGCTGCTGACACAGGAGAAAATTGTTTTTCTCAGTAAACTGAGCAGATATGACTCAGAAGACACGCTGGGAGCTGATATGGGCTGATAGGTATGATACATACAGTGCCGTCTTTGCAGTCACGTTTCTGACCATAACCGCTTTATTAATTCTGAAAATCAAACATGACCTATTGCATTCTGGAGATTCACAAAGCTCACTCATGGCTAACCTTAACAAAATACAACTCTTATTCAGCACAGGAACAGATATTCTAAAGAGCAAGAGATAAAAACAGCAGATGAACCAGCTTACAAAGCTGGAGGAGTCCTTCCTCAAAAGCTTTCCCACTGCCTTTCTACCCAGCATGGAAAAGCACATGTTCCCTGAAAGCTAGAACCTTATTTACAAGAATGCTATAGACCAGGGTCGGCAACCTTTCAGAAGTGGTGTGCGAGTCTTCATTTATTCACTCTAATTTAAGGTTTTGCGTGCCAGTAATACATTTTAACATTTTTAGAAGATCTCTTTCTATAAATCTATAATATATAACTAAACTATTGTTGTATGTAAAATAAATAAGGTTTTTAAAATGTTTAAGAAGCTTCATTTGAAATCAAATTAAAATGCAGAGCCCCCTGGACCGGTGGCCAGGACCCGGGAAATGTGAGTACCACTGAAAATCAGCTCACGTGCCGCCTTCGGCATGCCGCATGTTCCCTACCCCTGCTATAGACTGAAGGGTGCTCCGGAAATGAGAATGCTACACTGGGGTTTGGGTGAGTAGGGTTCAATTCCTGGCTCCACTACAGATGTAGTGTGTGACCTTGGGTAAACCCAGGGTCATTAGATGCCTAAATACCTTTAGAAATCTGGTGCTTTGTCTCTGTGCCTCAACTCCCCATCTGTATAATGTGGATAACAATGTCGACCTCACAAGCGTGTGGTGTGGGTAATTACATTAAAAATTGTGCCATGCTCGTGTACTAGTGAGATGGGGGGTATACAAATACTTACCACTGATAGAAGGAAAACAGTCAGCTGGGATGAAATCCTGGCCTCACTGAAGTTACTGGGAGCTTTGCCATTGTCTTCACTGGGGCCAGAACTCCACTCCTGCTGTGCAATAGATTCAAAGATAATTAGCCCTTTACTTAAAGCCAAAATTCAGATGCTTATTTCAGACTTATGCAAAGTTTATAAAATAACTCTTTTGAAAATCAAACAATATTTCACGTTCTAGCTGAACATTGAACAAAATCTTAGTTCACTTCTTTTATTTCTTACATCCCAACCAAGATAAGGATGTCACTGTGCACAGGACTATACAAACCCATAGTTCTGTCCCCCAAGAACTTATGGCATAAACAAACAAAATGGAGCAAAAGTGAGAGACAAGAAGCATTATTATCCCATTTTCCAGTTTGGAAACTGAGGCACAAAGAGGTGGAGTCTGGAATGAGCTCAAACTTGAACTCAGATTTCCTGAGTTCTAGCCCAGTGGCTTAATCTCTTCTCTGCTTCTTGTATCCACAACAGGTCATCCATCTCCGCTAATTACTAATAATTAGTTTCCAACATATATAAGCAACAGAGGCAAAAGGAGTCTGAGGTAGCTGTGATCTGGTTCAGCAGTGCTGCAAATCTGCCCAGGGCACCAGCCCCTCAGTTTGGCACAAAATAAAACACTGCTGGAAAAGTTGTGTGTGTGTTTAAGGCACATTATTCTACAGCTGCTAATTACAGCTCAGAAGGCATTGTAGAATGTGTGTGTTCAAATTCTACCTTAACGAGGAAAATGGATGGCCTGCAGAATAGGTAATGGGATTCAGAGGTTTTCAGTGCAAGTATCAGAGGGGTAGCCGTATTAGTCTGGATCTGTAAAAGCAGCAAAGAATCCTGTGGCACCTTATAGACTAACAGACGTTTTGGAGCATGAGCTTTCGTGGGTGAATACTGCACTTTCAGTGCAAGGTCTCTGGTCACCATTTCCACTAAGGTACCCAAAAGCTGTTCCTGTCGGTAGCCTATAGGAAATAATTTTGGTGGCTCTCAGTCCAGGTCTTAAGCGGCCAGATATCCACATCACAAAAATCACCATTGCAATTGATGGCTCAGTTGACTTCCTCACAGAAGGTAATAGAGACATGCAGTGAAATCCTGACCCACTGATCTTAATAGCAAAGATCCCATTGGGGTCAAGATTTCCTCTATGCAACAAGTTTAAATATTCCAACCCCTTGAAGATTTCCCCTTTGGGGAAGCTTCCATTGCCACTACTTGTGCTGTACCTGTTCTGTGGATAAACACAGGAATTAAGTCTTCAGGAAGGAAAAATAAAATTCAAGATGAAGTAATGGCTTCCACAGCAATGTTAAAACTTGAGCTCATTATTCTGATAACCACAGCTGGCATCTTCCCCAAAGAGAAATGCATGTTGAATGTCTTTACAATTTAACATTACATCACGTCAGGTTGTAAAAGGACATATTCATGGATTTCACCTGAAATATACATCATGTGGACTGGAATAAGGACCACTCCCTTTGTCAGGGCCCTGATCCAGCAAAGCACCTAAGCACACACTGAACTTTTAACAGGCAAATAGTCCAACTGAAGTCAATGGGACTTCCTGGGTACTTCAAGTTAAACACGTGTTTAAGTGCTTTGCTGGATTGGGACCCAAGATGAGGGAGTTCAATGAACTTCTGCTAATTTAAAGAGCTGGAGGCATAAATGTATTGTTTGGTCTTGTGAAATTTTCACACAAGAACTGCAACATTCCGGGAATTTTCCAAAGGGTTTAACGTTCACCCGACGGAGGTGTATTTCCCAGTTTGGCAATCATTTTCACGTAATTTCATAGGCTATGGATTGTGTTGCCATTTTTGATCATTTTAATTAAACTTGTCATTTCAGCAAAAACAAGGAAGAAAATGTGAACAAATAACTGCTTCGTAATTGAATATGGCCAAAAGCTTTCTGATAAAAAATGCAAAAAACCCCAATGACCTCAGATGCCCTGAGGTTTGCACTACTCGGCAAATGCACATGCTCTGTAGAGTCTCTCAACTCCACTGGCAAGATCTTAGACACTAGTTTAATCACAAGTATGTTTCAGTTTTCATAAGGTTTAGGAATTCTTTTGATGTGAGGATCTGACATTTTGGTATTTGGGCTTCTAAAGGCAAACGGCAGCTGTGATGAATGAAAAATGAAAACCAGACCATTTTCAAAAACGTTTATGTTCCTCAGGGTGTCATAAGTCCCAGAAAGTACCAGATCTTGGTTCAGCAAGAGATCCAACTATTTAGTAGAAAGGATAAAAACTTTCCTGGGTGCTCTTTATAGAAAAGAATGTTGCAGTTAATGAGTGAGAAGCTCATTTTGCATAGATTAATTTTAAGGTTCTTTGAAGCCCACAAAAGCCACCCACATACCATATATCCTTCCTTGGATGATTTACATATGCTTACTAGCCAAGGCATGAATTCTGAATCCAGAACTTTGTCCCTGTCTCACAACTAAAGCTAGATGTATAATTCATTATAATTATTTATTTGTTAACTTACTTTCAGCAGGTCAGTGACAGAGCCAGGATTCAAAGGGAATAACTTATTCCAAGAATGTTGTCGCTTTTACTGCTCACATATTACCCACAGCCAGACTGTGATATCTTCAAATTTATCCTCGATTTCTAAATTATTTATTCAACAATTTGCAAATAACTCTGGACCTGTGGTTCATCTGCAAGCAGCTTGTTGCAAGTATTTGAGGTTCAGAATGTGAAGGGAATTCATTTAAGCATTTGATCAAATTCTCACAGAATGTTTATTTTACATCATTTGTCCGACTCTGCCCACATCAAACAGGGGTATTATTGAAAAAAAATTAAGCAGTGAGTCATTTAAAAATGATTATAACTAATTATCTTATTCTGTATATATAATAAATAGGATTGAGGATTTTGAAAGAGGTTGGCAATGGGCCCACATTCACATTGAGCATGAAAATTAGCTGTGCCTTTATGAAATACAGTGAATTACGTGTAATATCTAATGCTTCAGACAGGCAATAACCTTGAAGGTCCTGTCTTTTAAAGTGATCGGTTGCATTCTCTGCCACTGTTTTTGTCTTAGGACAATGGTCAATCAATAAACATCAATGGCACTCTATTCAAACAGTCCTCAATCACTACAGTGCATTCGGGCAGAATTTACAGCAAGCACAGTTCTCCCGTAATGACAGGTAGAGGAGCAAGTATCCTTAGCAACAGGCGTATATTAAAAAAGAATATTAGGTTTACAGTGAGTCCAGGCTTCAGTAATGACACTGGGGGTGCAGCTGCAAATTGCAGAAAGCTCATCAAGATTATCTGACACAATCTTAAATATTTTTACACTACCAATCAGTTGAATCTCAAGGCACTAGCTGAAAGAGAGTCCTATGTACTGGACAAACAGTACAGCTGGGTATTCCCTCCGAATGCATTTCTGAGTGCCAATGGAATTATCCACTCATTGCACTAACCACTCCTCAACCCGTCAGTTAAATTAGAATCTGCAAGGTTTAAGATTGCATTTCATTCAAATTGGCCCATTTTCACTCAGTTTGTTTTCACTGCTAAAAGGGAACCATTTTCCAAGCCAAAAAAATTTGCATGAGCTGGATGTTTTTTCAGCAGAATAGTCTCATTTCTAAGCCTGTAATAAAATGGAGAAAGTTGCATTTTGAGAAGTTTTGCCTTTCTTTGCAATTAGTTTGCATTTACCATCTAACTGGTAGCCAGAGACTCCAGGCCCTTCAAAGTCTCCCTAGATATACTCTACATTGCAACAACGTTCACCCTATTGCAAGCACTGATGTGGTTTCCATTTTGAAATTCCAGTAGGCAAAAACAAGTATGTCATTTTTTAGCTCCAGGTGAAAAACTCATTGGCTTCAATGGAATTGTACCCATTTACACCAACAGCAAACTACAACCCCAGTCATCTTAATTAACAGAATCATCATTACTTATTTATTATCATCATTATTATTAAATTATATTGTAGTAGTGCCTAGGAGCCTCAGTCCCAGACCAGGATCCTGCTGTGCTAAGTGTTATATCAACACGGAACAAAAAGATGGTCCCTGCCCCCAGAAGAACTGACCACATAAGTAATCCACCTCATTTGGACTCAAGAGGTGGGGAAGAAAAGGACAATGACTTGGATAGCAATAGTATTTCAGGATCTACCTCGTAGACCTATAGACTATAGACAATCATAATGGTCCCTTCTGACCTTAGTCTGACCTCCTGCACAATGCAGGCCACAGAATCTCACCCACCCACTCCTGTAACAAACCCCTGACCTATGTCTGAGTTATTGAAGTCCTCAACTTGTGGTTTAAAGACTTCAAGGTGCAGAGAATCCTCTAGCAAGTGACCCATGTCCCACGCTGCAGAAGAAGGCTAAAGACCCCCACGGCCTCTGCCAATCTGCCCTGGAGGAAAATTCCTTCCCGACCCCAAATAAGGCAATCAGCTAAACCCCGAGCATGTGGGCAAGACTCACCAGCCAGACACCCAGGAGAGAATTCTCTGTAGTAACTCAGATCTCACCCTCTGTAGTGTCCCATCACAGGCCATTGGGCAGATTTACCGCTAATAGTCAAAGATCAATTAATTGTCAAAATTAGGCTATCACATCATACCGTACATGGAACTAGTTATGACACTATGATAGACCTCACCCCAGGAGTCTGGTAAAATTCCCTTTCAACTCTGTTTCATGACTCTGGGCTCAGACTCAGTGATTTCTGCTCACATGTGCAGTATATTGACCCAGTTGCCCAAAAAAGAGGAGTCAGAGCAGAATTTCTGGGGGACATATGTGCTGTTGGGTTCATTGCCTAGCACAGATCATTGCTGGGATTGCTTGGATTAGCTGGCATCTCTTACGTGATCCATCCCCTGGATCCCAGCATTGGTAGACCCTGAGGCTTCCTATCTTTTGTTTCAAAAGTATCTGTGCTCTGGTCTCAGAGAATAGCACCCATGATGCCTTGGCCATATAAATGTTCAATCCTTTTTCACATTCTGCTAGACTCTTTCCCTCTGTGATATCTTGTGGCAATGAGTTCCACAGTTTAACTATGAAGTATTACCAGCCGCAGACATTCAAAACTCATAAGTTATCCCCCAAAAATCTTGAAGTTGGCTTAAAAATTATGAGATTCTAAAAAATGAATACATATTATCAATAACTCCAGGGCACGACAAGTGCAAAGCAAGTGTAAAACCCTAGGATTCTGACTTGATACACTCACTTTGCACTGTCCCAAGGGATTGCACAAGGCACAGAGGAACAGAGAATCAGGCCCCAAACATGCCATTATTACTGCATAGTCCAGCACAGTTAGTAGCTGACTGAGCTCAGGAGAGGCTGAAAGAGAATACGTGCCCAGGGGAATTGAGATCAGCATGGGAAGACCACACATAAGACCCTTCTCAAACATGTCCCCCAACAATCACTGTCCTCAAGCCCTTAGCTCACAGTGCACGACAAGCAAATGAATAAATTAAATCCCCAAATGCAAAAATGAAGACTAGCACAGGCGGTGGGAATCCCAGCAGTCACACGCCGCTGATATTGTCTGAGGCTGCAGAAAGCCTCGTTATGTGTTAAAATGACTGGGCCTTGGCTAACCATGGCGAATAAGAGCACACACTCAGGGCCCCATTAGTCATCTCTGTGGGTCTTCAAAGCCTGCTCCTACCAGTAAAGGACTAACACCAGCAATACAACCGTCTCTCCACAATGCAGCTTTCGTTTGCTTAAGAGGTTTGAAAAAAAAATATGCTGATGATGCATACAATAAATGGTGCCTAATAGAGGGGAAACTGCCTGTTCAGTGCTGTCTTGGCTTAATTTCTGAAATATCTCAGAAGTGAATGAATCATCCAATAGCCAACCAGAGCCCTAACAGATTTAGCTTTCACCGAAACCAAAACCTACTGGTTCAATATCAGAATGTAAATCAGCTCTCAAATATAAGTTTCAGTTTTGCAGGACAGAAATTGTCCTGAAGACATCAGAATAACTGCTTGGATCAGTTTCACTAGACGGCGACAAAAACTGGTTTCAGTGGTGCTGGATGGATAAGAATTAAAACGGAAGTGGTTTCAAAGGTGGGGGTGAGGAGTGTGGTTCATTCACTTCATGGAACCTGGGAGCAGTACAGGAGTGAGAAAGGGAATGCAACAGGGTTTTGGGGTTTTTTTTGCAAGCAAGTCTTGGCTTTCCTGCTTCCTGTATTATCTGATAGGTGCAGTTCCTGTGGAAAATGATGCTGCGATAGCAGCCAACACGGGCCCCAATCCTGAACTGCCCCAGAGTCAAATGGAGTCATACAGAGAATAATTTGAAGATGCCTTCTTCTGCTTTCCCAATTGCTCCTCTCATATAACTCAATACCTGGCAGACAATTGCCAGGTGAAGACAATTAGCCTCATCTGTTCTCACCTGTTACACTTGGAAAGCCTTGGCACGTCTAGCCAGTTCTATCCCAGACTTGGAAGGCTACATTCCTCCCCCTAGGGAATTAACTCCTTTGCCTGCCAACATTTCAAGTTATTACTTGCTTACCTGGAGGCAGCCTACACTGTTCCCTGTGGAAAAGTCCTATAGAATTCGACAGGGATGAAACCATATGGTTCCACAGAAATCACACTAAAACCCTGTAAGGTGAAATCCTGGCCACACTGAAGTGACAAGATTCCCATTGACTTGGAATGTATTGAAAATATTAGTATCTAGTATGTGACAGAGAACGAGATCTTTCCTGAACCATTCTACAAAATTCATAGAATCATAGGACTGGAAGAGACCTCGAGAGGTCTTCTAATCCAGTCCTCTGCACTCATGGCATGACTAAGTATTATCTACACCAGGGATAGGCAACCTATGGCACGTGTACCAAAGGCAGCACACAAGCTGATTTTCAGTGGCACTCACACTGCCCAGGTCCTGGCCACCGGTCTGGGGAGCTCTGCATTTTAATTTAATTTCAAATGAAGCTTCTTAAACATTTTGAAAATCTTATTTACTTTACATACAACAATAGTTTAGTTATATATTATAGACTTATAGAAAGAGAGCTTCTAAAAACATTTAAATGTATTACTGGCACACGAAACCTTAAATTAGAGTGAATAAATGAAGACTCGGCACACCACTTCTGAAAGGTTGCCGACCCCTGATCTACACCATCCCTGATAGGTGATTGTCTAACCTGCTCTTAAAGATCTCCAATGATGGAGATTCCACAACCTCCTTAGGCAATTTATTCCCGTGCTTAACCATCTTGACAGGTAGGAAGTTTTTCCTAATGTTCAAACTAAACTGCCCTTGCTGCAATTTAAGCCCATTGCTTCTTGTCCTATCCTCAGATGTTAAAGAGAGCATTTTTTCTCTCTTCTCCTTGTAACAATCTTTTATGTATTTGAAAACTATTATGTCCCCCCTCAGTCTTCTCTTCTCCAGACTGTAGCAGGGGCAGAATTCTCCTTTAAATTCTATATTGTGGTTCAAGAAAACCTACAGGAAGATTTCTACTATAGAATCATTTTCTACTAAATTCTATAGGACTTTTCCAAAAAGATGCATCTACAAGGGACACCATAATTGCCAGGAGTCCCCTCCATGTAAGCAGGATCAGCTTGTGATGGAAGAGAGAATCCCTGTCTCAGTGATTGCAGGATTTACCTCAGGCTAACTGGAAAGGTAGAACCACTGCAATAGAAAACTAGGTGGCTTGCAAAAACGGTAGACAAGCTCTAGGATAAAATATGGAGCAAACCTAGCGAACAACAGTTACCAAGCAACTATGTGGGAGGGGAATCCGAGTGGGAAAGAGAAATATTCTAATGAAAAAAGGAAATACTAAAGAGAAGGGCCTGAGCTCATATCCTGATCTGAACTCCCCCAAAGCACAAAGGTATTTGGATTCAGGGTTTTTGTTCATCCCATCTCTGAAATACAGCCTTGCATTTGAAAAAAGCCTGGCAAGAATCTACTTGCCCATCCACTTGGAGATAATCACTTCTTTTGCTGGAGAAGGACAATATCATGACTTCTTTTCCTCTTCACCAACCACCAAGTTACGATTTAGTGCCAGGGATGGTAAATTTTATGACGCTTTTGCCAGGCTGGGTTAATTTTTCCAGATCAATATGTCCCCTCTACCAAGCTACTTCAAGGCATGAAAGACCATGTTAGACATCCCTTGTCAGCCCCGCATAATTGGATTGGGTGAGTTATTTGGTTGGGAAATTTATCATTCTCATCATTAATCATATTTATGATGATAGTATTAGCATGTGGTTCCTTCTGGCCTTCAGTGCTATGAGGGCAAGTGTGGAGTGAAACTGAGGTGAAGAGACTGTGAGGGAGAAGGTTGGAGCAAATCGCCAATCAGCACCGGGCAGAGAAAGCCCAGTCAAAACTGTAGAAAGTTGTCTGAACATTCAGAACTCCCTGCTTTGGCTGCTTCTGCTCCCACCTGCTGGAGCAGGTCATGCAGAAAATGGTGCTAGTGATTCACTCTCTAGCAATTTTCCCTCTGAGTCTGCCCTAAGCCAGTACCCCTCATACAGCTAGCTGGCACCCTGCTGATGAAGGTAACTTTTGAACAAAATGTAAAACTAAAGTCCCTGACCACTCATGCTCATTAAAGAGCCCATGGGACATTTGTCCAAGCTAGGATGACTAAATTCCAGTTTGAGTAGATTTATATTGCCTAGAATCCCTTCAGGGTGTTGTGTGCTTCCCCTTCCCACTCCCAGAAGAGGAAGCATTTCTAAGGTGCATGAAGTGAGAGGCCTAGGTGTTTTGCCAACTATCTTAAGATGACCGGTGATACATATATGTGTATTCTTATCATATACCTGACAGCTCTCCCACATCTGAGCTATGGGAGCAAATTGGAAGGTTTGTGTCAGAGCTGAGACCTAGGCTGGATTCAGAGCAGGACTTTCCCAAACTGGTTCTGGGGTTGGTGTCCTTGCTGCACTCTGCAAGCTAGGATTGTGGAAAGATTCCCTTTCCCCAAGTGTTTTAGACATAAATAAAAATGGGAAGAATTAAATAATTGTGAATTATCACATTTGAAACTAAAAATTCAGAAAGAAAGTTACACTTTGGGCAGAAAGGGCTGCTTGTCAGAACTGCTTTTTCTGGGGAGAGAAGCAGTAAACTGCAGATCCAATACAAGGGACTTAAAACCTGGAAGAAGAAGCTTGGTGGGGGGTTTTTCAATATTCTTTTTTTCACATTATTATACCTAACTCAGTGACAGGGATTTTCCAGACTTCATATTCATCTGCCACTTCCCATATACAAAAGTCAAAAACACATCAAAACACTGATAAAGGAACACAGGGCCTGATCCTGCTGCCACTGAAATCAATAGCAGAATCCCCATTGCCTTCAACGAAAGCAAAATTGAGCTCACACTGCATCCAAGCTCCGCCTCCCCCAGGATTCACCTCCTAGCCCTCTGCTTTTTCACTGGTACTACCAAGACAAAAATAGCAGAGATCAAGCCAGAGTGGGGATTATGGTTACTCTGTTAATGTATTGCCTAAAGAGAGGGAGACATCATAGTCACAATTCCACTGGGGAAAAAGGAAATACATGCTCAGCAGATTCATCCCAACTTTCCTATCTATGAAAAAACAATGAGTCCTTGTGGTACTGTAGAGACTAACAAATTTATTTGGGCATAAGCTTTCATGGGCTAAAACCCATTTCATCAGATGCATGGAGTGGAACATACAGTAGGGAGGTATAAATACACAGCATATGTAAAGATGGGAATTGCCTTACCAAGTTGGGTGTCAGTGCTAACGAGATGATTCAATTTAAGTTGGAAGTAGGCAATTCTCAACAGTTTACAAGAAGGAATGGAAATAAGTTTCTATCTATGAGGCATTCTATACACGCAGAAGGATTTCCAGAGCAACGTATTTACTTGTTCTGCAACAAAAGCTACAGGGGTAGAAAATGCAGCTTAGCTTTACAACAGACCTCATAGTCTACTCTATCCACGCATCAGGGGAAACCCAAATCTTCTCTTCTTCTTTATTTATATACACCTGCTACCAAGTTATACCTGAAAACCTAGAACTGCCATACATTGATGCATTAGGCAGCACATCCCCTACACATAGCAAGCTATCAGGCTGCAGACCAGACAATTAAGTGCACTGAACATTTATTTTATATCTGAAATGAGAGACTGAGCTGATAATACCTCCTAAGGGCCATTTTGCTTCAGTAAGGGTGTAATATGATTCAGTCATCAAAATCAACTGCTAAACCCTCTAGTCTTCATGCTGAGGTTCATTTTCCTCTCCCTTCTATTTAGTATTTAAATGACTAAGTCTGAATTTTAAGCACATCTTCTCTAATTAAGGTATAGTACAGTAATAATACATGTTTTTAATCTGACGACCCCCATGTGCCTTACCAACATGGGTAAGTTTACAAACCTGTGAAAACGGAGGCACAGAGATTAAGACCATTTATGTCTTTGTATAAGATTTGTTTAAAGTGTAATTTATTATTGAAAGTTTCCATTTGTACAGGAAGGGTCAAATCCATTTCTGCCCACCCCACAAATCACGGAAAATGAAAATACAGTTTTGTGCTACAGCTCTAATAGCCAGTTGCTGCCCACAACGCTTTCCTGACCCAAGTGTTCTAAGCTGCAAACGCGGCAGCTCATTGTCTGCCATATATAATATATACATAAAAGCACTTTTTTTTTTTTAACGCAGAGTTTCAGGAAACGGTTATTCCGGGAATCCGTATCACAAAGGTGCTCTTTTTGCTTTTCAGATAGTCCGTGTTTAGAGTGTTACAGACACATTCAAATGTCAGATTTGAATAGACACGTGTGCTGATCCATCTTCTTCTCTCTGGGTGAGTAACACTTGAACCCAGCAGGGTGGTTTAGCTTTTACAGAATTCTTCACTAGGGAATAGCAGAGGGAGAGTCCCTTGGAGGCAACCATTATAACACACACAGAGATCATTTTAAAAGTGGGGGAAACCCCTTCTTACAAAACTATTACTGATATTTAACCTCCTGGGTTACCCTGTAAAGTCTTGTGATGACCCATCCCCATCTGTGGTGCCCTCTGTGTCACTTACTGCTGCCCATGCTCATGGTCATGTTATAAAATGAAAAAGGAAGTCCAAGATTTCTCAAGCACACAATAGGGTGAGCCACTTTGTGTGTGCGCAGAAGGAACCTCTTCATAATCCCACTAGTGGTGATCGTCAAAGGTCTGAAAGAATGAAACAAGAACAAATCAAACAAGAGCTTAGCATTTCCACAGGTGGCAATGCCAAGCCTTTGTAAATTAGTAGAGATATTTCTCTGAACCTGCTTGAGCTGCAGCTTAACTTTATTATGCCAGCTTAACTTTAAACCTAGAATCAGCTCTGCCATTTAGGGCCAGATGCCCAAAAACTCAACACCCACATCTGGAGCTGAGCACATCTGAAAATCTAGCCCAGATATACATGCTTAAATGGGGGTTGAGCTCTTTGGAAAATCTGGCTCCATTTGCAAGTGTTGAGCACTTGAAAATCCGACCCTTTGCGTGACCTATCTGATAGATCAGGGAACTCAAAGTCAGAACTTCTGCATTGTGTTGTCATCTCTGCCACTGGCTTGCTGTACCACTATAATCAAGACACGTGAGGATCAAATTTCTGCCAACTTTGGGTGCCTCTGCTATGGGGTGCCCAACTTTATCTAAAGTCCCTGATTTTCAGAAGTTCTGAGCACCTTCAGTTCCCACTAAGCTCAGCAGCTCTGAAGCTGTCTCTACACTGCAGCTAGGAGTGAGCCTCCGAGCCCAAGTAGACAGACTTGCTAATGGGACTCAAGCTAGTATACTAAAAATAACAATGTGGACGTTTGCAGCTTGGGCTTTCAAGCTCACCTGACTCCCAGCATGAGAGCCTGAGCAATGTCCTGCTATTTTTAAAACTCCTAGCTTAAGCCTTTTTAGTGCAAATCAGTCTACCCAGGCTAGAAGCCTCACTCCCAGCAGCAGACTAGACACCCTGAAACTGAGACCCAAGGATGTCAAATTGGGCACCTGAAAAGCAAGGCATTCAAAATTAAGAGACATTTCTGCAAGTATTGGCCCTGAACTCTGAATGAGGCAGGGATCCTGTGGAAAAAATAGCTTCTGATCATGTAATTAAAGGTTCTATCATAATGCATATGCACAAGGGGGCTGAATTAAGTTTGTGCGGGCAACTTAATTCTGACTTTCCCTAACTTTGAGTACTTGACTTTGCAGCCTTAACAATTTTCTGTATCAGTTTTTGTGTGTGATTTCCTAGGGTTTTTAAAAAGGAAATTAAATTCCACCATGTGGAACTATAGTGAGCCTCACATGGGTTGTCAGCAGGGCTTGGACCTTTAGATCCACAGTAAAGTCCTTTATATATTCAGCTAGTAATGGATAGCAGTAGTAGGCTGTTATCCTCCATGTAACCCAGCCTCTAGATGGGGATGAGAAAACAGTGCTCAAATTATTGTCAGATTAGGTCCTCTGTGCTCCCCACTTTTTACCTTGTGCTTATATGCACAGCAATCTTCATCTGTGACAGAGTCTGGCCCCAAATGGGAATAATACTTACCTGCATCTCAGGTGTCATGGCCAGGCTTAATTAGCACCTGTGAAGCATATTTTGATACTCAGATGGTTAGTACTATAGATTCATAGATTCTAAGGCAGTAAGATACCATTATGATCATTTAGTCTGACCTCCTGCATAACACACCAGAATTTCACCATATAGTTCCTACATCAAGCCCATAACCTCTTAAAAGGGGTTTTAGAAGAATATCCAGGCTTGATTTAAATACTTCAAGTGATGGAGAATCTACCATATCCCCAAATATAACTAGTATACATGTGTGACAAAGGAGGCTCATCAAACAGGAATTATGAAAGGACCCCTCTTATAAGGGGTGTCCAAAGTTCCTACAATTCCCGACATAGCCACACAAGGCATGATACATTAGTAAAGCTGATTATGTAATTCACGATGGATCATTTATTCAACCTTTTTTGCCTTTTTTTCACTGCTCATAAATTGCCTACAAACAGCTCACAAACTTCTCAGATTCATCCCTTTTCCTGTTGAAATGCAAAATTCAACCCTGCCCTTACACAAAGCCACACAAAGCATATAAATGACATGGTTTTCAAAATGCACACAGCATTGGCCTAACCGTGCTGTCTTTGAAAAAGTATATTAAGTATGAATAAGGACATAGTATTACCTATATATATGGCATTTGAGAGACCACTTCTGGAACTGTGTGAGTCTGATGTTTACACTTCAAAAAAGGATGTTGAAAAACTGGAAGGGGTTCGGAAAAGACCCACAATAATGATTTGAGGTGTGGAAAAATTGCCTGATAATGAAAGACTTAAGAAGCTCTATCTATTTCATTTACCCAAGAAAAGGTTAAGAGGTGATTTGATCACAGTCTACTCATACCTAGATGGGGAATTTCTGATAGTAGACTCTAGCAGAATAAGGCACACCAATATCCAGTGTTTGGAAGAAGCTAGGCAAATTCACACTGGAAATCAGGGTTAAACTTTTCACAGTGAAGGTAATTTACATCTGGAATAACTCACCTAGCGATGTGGTGGATGCTTGAAGTCTTCAAATTGTTGGCTGTCTTTCTAAAAGAGATTCTATGACTCAAACAGAAGTTATGGGCTTGGTGCAGAAATTATTGGATGAGGTACTCTGTTAGGTCTGGGTTATGCAGCAGGTCATACAAGAGGATCATAATGGCTCCTCCTGGCCCTAAAATCTATGAACCTACATCTGAACAAGAATGTGTGACATAAGGAACAATCAGAAACATCAGCTAAATTTCTAAAGAGTTTCATAGGATCTACCTGTTAAGGAGATTGGTCATGTTGCTAAATTCAAAGCAAGCCTTCTAAAAAAGCAGGTGTCCAGAAGTGAAAAATCCCATGTCATGCTTGCTAAGAATAACACAGAAAGAAACAGATCCTCTTTATCTTGGCCCCACCAGGAACTGTTAGTCATCAGAATACAGCTGCAGATAGGGCAAGCAAGATTGCTTAATTAATGTCATTCACATCAGATGAACAACAAGGACTGTGAGTCTATGTGAGTTTCCCCATGAGTGTCACAATTAAAGGATGGGATTTCACACATACGCAGAGATGTGAAACGGGGGATTTGGGGAAAGAAAAGGAAGCAATACCTTGATTTGATAGTCTGGAAATCTAGGGGTTTAACAAAAGTACGTATGCAACATGCTGCAGAGTCTGATGACTAATTAGTACATTAGAAATGACATGCAGAGACAAGTTTCCCTGGTGTGTGCACAATAAGATTACCTGGCAATTACCTGTTCCTTCCATATTGTATGGATTATTAGAGGAATAATAGAATCAACACAGATCAGCAACATCTGTATATTCAAAAATATACTGGGGTGGGATTTTCAAAGGTTCTTAAAGGAATCAGGTGCCCAACTCCAATTAATTTCAGAGGTAAAATTTTCAGAAGTGCTTAAGTGACTTAGGTGCCTAATTCTGAAGTCAATGGCAGGCTCTTAAGTGCCTGTGGGCCATATTTTGGAAGGTATTTAGATACCTAAAGATGAAAATAGGCACCTAATGGGATTTCCAAAAGCACCAGGCACTTAATTCCTATTTAAATCAATGCAAACTAGAAATCAGTGGGAGTTAAGTGCCCAGGGGCTTCAGAAATTCCTACTGGGCGCTTGTCTGCACCTTTAGGTGCCTAAATACCTTTAAAAAATCTAGTGCTACACCTCTTTTGATAATAGGATTTAGGTGCTTTTCACAGTCCCATCCTTAGCTGTCAAGTACCCATGGCTGACATGGATTATAATAGTCCCTTCAGCAATGCTTATGCATTCAGCTCACTAGTGAAAGTCAGCATCATTCTCCTAGCCCCATCAAGAGTAGTGGAACAGGAAAAATTTTCCGTATTAGTTTAGCCACTCCAGAGCCCATAACAAAATTTAGCTTCTTTCTAAATGTTACTGGTTTGAGTGAGATGGGATTAAAATGGGATTATTCACCAGAGTAAGGGCTCGGCAGCATAAGGAAAGGATGCACAATCAGGGCCACAGTATATGTACACTTCATTATGAGCTGGGTTGGAGCACCACTTGCTTGCATTGCACAATGAAATGTGTAGTGAGACATAAGAGTGGAGCTTGTTCAGGAAGGACAGGCAGGGAAAAAAACAGAGGAGGTATTGCATTCTACATTGGGAATATACACACTTGTTCTGAGGTCCAGAAGAAGGTGAGAGAGAAACAAGTTGAAAAAGTCTCTAGGTAAAGATAAAAGGGGGGGAAATAGGGGTGATGCTATGGCAGGAGTCTACTATAGATCACCAAATCAGGAAGAAGAGGTGGACAAAACATTTCTAGAATGAATAGAAATATTCAAAACACAAGGCCTGGAACTAACCAGCGACTTTAACTACCCAGACATCCACTGGAAAAGTAATATGGCAAAAAATAAAATGGCCCTAAGTCCTTGGAATGTACTGAGGCCGACTCTTTGTTTCAGAAAGCCGAGAGAAAAAAACAGCGAGGCTGCCATTTTAGATCTGATTCTGAGCAACAGGGAGGAATTGGCTGCAAATCTGAAGGTAGAAGGCAGTTGGGTGACAGCGTACATGAAATTGTACATTTCACTAATCCAAGGAAAGGAAAGAGTAAGAGCAACAGAAAAAGGGCAATGGACTTGAAAAAGCAGATTTTAACAAACTCAGAGAACTGGTAGGTAAGGTCCCATGGGACAAAAATCTGAAGGCTAAATTGGCTCAGGAGAGCTGGCAGTTTCTCATGATGACAATATTCAAGGCACAACTGCAAACTATCCTGATGTGAAGGAAAGACAGGAAGAACAGTAAGAGGACAACATGGCTCCATCAGAAAGCTCTTTAGTGACCTGAAAATCAAGAAAAAAACCTACAAAAAGTGGAAACATGGACAAATTTGCTAAGGAGAAGTACAAACGGAGAGCTTCTGCACAAAATGAGAAACACCTAGCCAGGGACATAAAAGTCAAAAAGAGAAGTTCTTTAAATACATTAGGAGCAAGTGAAAACTGAAGGAAAGTGTAGGTCCCACTTGGCGGAGAAGGAGAGTGAATAACTGATGTCAACAAAAAGACTGAGATGTTTCATGCCTATTTTGCTTAGTCCCGGTCTACACTGGGGGTGGGTGGGGGAGGGAAATTCAACGGCAGCTTAAAGAGTTACAAGAATAGCATGGCTGAAAGCGATGTATTTAGGCTGACTTACCGCGATGTCTCATTGGGCTGAGTCAACTGCTGTGCTCCCCCATCGAGCTCCCTTGCGCCTCTGCTCCAGAGTCGACAGGAGAGCATTCAGGAATCAATTTAGCGTGTCTAGACTAGCTGTGCTAAATCGATCCTGATAGATCAACCATTACCCGCCAATTCAAGCGGAGTAGTAGACCTGCCCATTTGTCTTACTACAAAAGTTGAGAGTGACCAGACACTTAACACCATAATATCAATGAGAGAGAAGGAACTGAAGCCATAAAATCGGAAAGACGAGGTTAAAAAATTTAGATAAATTCATGTATTCAGATCAGCAGAGCTGAATGATCCACCCTGAGGATTAACCTAAGAAACACATTATCTTGGCGAATTGTTTGGAAGAAGAGTCGGATGATTGGCCCAGAGAACATAGACCAAAGGCAAAACAATAGTAACTCGCTTTAAAAGCCGCACTAGAGAAGAAACCCGAAATTATAGTGACAAATCAGGTCTTAAACTTTGGGTAGATTTGGAGCAAATTCATTAATGATCAATTTTGTAAGCACTTAGAGATAGTAAGGTATATAAGGAATACCCAACAAACTTGTCAAGAATCACACAAACGAGAACACCTAATAATGCTGTTCTTTGGTGAGTTCCGCACCTAGTGAATGGGGAAAAGCATGTAGACGGGATATAGCTTGATTTAGTAAAGCTTCTGACACATTTCTACATGACTTCTGAATAAGCAAATTAGGGAAATTGGCTAAGATGAAAGTACTTTAAGGTGGTCGCAGAACTGGTTGAAGACTACGTAAATTGTAGTTGTCATGGTTCATGTGCACAACTGGAGAGGATGTTATGCAGTGGAGTCCTCTCAAGGGTCAGTTCTGGGCTTACATCGTCTAAATCATATTCCATTTAATAACTTGGATAAGGAGTGGAGAGATGTCTTATGAGAAGGTGAGATGACACCAAGATCGGGAAGGGGCAAGCTGTTTAGGACGACAGGATCCTTAGAATTTAGAAATGACACTGGGCACCAAAAATTTTTGCCTTGAAATAACAAGATGAAATACAGCTATAAAAAAAGTGCCAAAGTACCTGCACTCTTAGGAAGAAAAAAATCAAATGCACAACTCAAAATGGGGAATAACTGCCAAATAGTAGTACTGCTGAAAAGATCTGAGTAGGGTGACCAGTGAGATGAAGAAAAATAATTGGACACATGGCGGGTGAAGAGGTTTTTGCTCGACAAGCAGAAAAAAAAAAAAAAAAGCCGAGTGCTGCTGGCTGAGGGGGGGAAAAACAAACAAACAAACAGGGTTGCCGGCGGAGCAAAATATCGGCACAAATTGTGGGACGCAGGACAACCACCCAAATATCGGGATGGTCCCAGTTTTATCGGAACGTCTGGTCACCCTAGATCTGAGGGTTATAGTGGATCAGAGATAAAGGAAGAGTCAGCAATCTGATGCAATCACTAAGGCTAATATCCCCTCTGTTCAGACTTGATGGAGACCTTCACTTTGTCTCTGTATCATCAGACGTTTCCTTTAATCCTCTGGTTTCCTTTTTTAGTATCGTTTACTCTAAAACCTGTAGCAGTTACTTGAATTGTGGCTTTACATGTAATCTTGACATCAAAGTGGTGACAAGCGTGCAACCAGAATGCCACTTTTCAAAGCCCAGCAAAGGTTAGCTGTTTCTCTCTGAAGCACCAAGTAAATTTCCAACTGGCCTGGCTCTGCTCAGGCATGCTTCAAACCACCAAAATAACAGGAGCAACTATTTATTTGGAGATGGCACATCTTAGTAGTTAGAGCAGGGTACCAGGAATCAGGACACCTGCATTCATTACTCTACTCTGCCCCTGGCTCACAGTGTGATCCTGCACAAAAACACTTAACCTGAACCTGGCTCAGCTTTCCCATCAATAAAAAATGGAAGGATACTTACCCACCTTTGTAAAGCAATTAGAAATCTTTGTAGCAAATGCTTTGTATAAACACACAATGCTATTGCATTTCAGGAATGATAGCATGGAATAAAGACACTGCAACATCTGTATATTTACAGTATTACTGTATATTACCCTGGCTGGTGTGCAATATGATCAGTGTTTTAGGCATTCATTGTGCAATATTACCCATGCTGGGCTCAGCAGAGGTGGAATATTTGCCAGACAGCCTAGTGTAGGGGAATACTATTATTCCCCTCTGTATATCAGGGGTGCAAGATAGTACTGAACATGGATGCAATTTCTCCTGTTATATACTGCAAGGCCGCTGCATTTATTCCCCATGCTGCATTCCTCAGGTGTGCAGGACCGTACATGATGTACTGCAGGGGTTTACTATTCCCCTAACTGCAGTATCTTGCAATGCACACTGCAATGCATCTTGCAGGGAGCAATATCGCTGAGTTGTAGCCTATCTCCTATGCACAGGAAAGTTCTTAGAAGATTGTGGGAAATGGAGCAGAAATGCATGAATGACTTTTCAGTAACATTCTTTCCTTCCTAAAAATGTCTTGTTGACAAACGTAAAATCTATTTCCTAAACATTTAGAGATACACCCACATCCCTGGACATTCATTCATTCATTCATTCAACCACCATATAGTAGTGCGCAGTGAATGTGTTTCCATAGCACTAGGCAAAAGTGAGTCAGAGTGAAACTGCACACTCAAGATCTCAGATGCAAGTCTCTGCAAAACGGAAACACAGGTAAACACAAAGCAGCATTTCACACAGAGGTGCTAGTTTCCTTTATGGAATGGACAAAGCACAGGCTCGTCCTTCAGTCTTTGTACAGGAAGAGGCCAAATGCTGCTCTTTGTTACAACAGTGTAAATCTGGAGCAACTAGAGGTCAACCATAACTGGGGGTAGATCTTCAACTGGTGTAATTGGACATAGCTCCACTGATTTCAGTGGAACGGTAACAATTTACACCAGCTGATTTCTGTCCTTTACATGCCCATTAAGAGTCTTAATCCTGTTTCCATTGAAGTCAAAGGTAAATTTCTCTGTTGGCTTAAATGGTGCAGAATTGGGATTCAGACTTGCTCAAGGTCTCATCTCTAGATAATGCTGCATAAAGAAACTACTAAAGAAAAATAAATAGGCCAACTACTTCCTCTGGGGCTCATGATCTGAGGCTAAACGGGACCTGGATACAGGAGACACTCTGGGGCAGAGATGCCTGCATTTGACAGAGGAAGCATATAGTTAGGGCTTGCACTGAAATAACTAAATCAGTTTAATTCACACCTTTTGTCATTTTGGTGCAAGTCTCTGTGTGGACACTTATTCTGCAAGAGTGCCCAAACCCAGACTTGCACCAAAGCAGCCATTCATTTCAGTGTAAGTTTTGTATATAAACCAGCCTTGAGACATTGTCTACATCAGAAAGTTGCACTGTTTAAACTTAAGGTGTAAATTTAAATTGATTCAATAAACTGGTGCTAATTCCTACACACTCCTGCGTGGTTTAGCTTCAGTTGATTGGAAACACGTTTAAACTATCCCAAAGTAAGCTACTCTTAAACTGAAATGTGAGTATCCACATGGGGGGCTGCATGGTTTAACGAATCAGTTCAGAAAGGTCTCTCCTGTAGGCAAGATCTTAGATACTGGTCTTTTCTCTGTCTTCTTCAGCTTCCTCATTCAGTCTGTCTCTGGCTACGTCAGAGGATGGGAAAAGAAATGGATTCTAAAATGACTGATATAAGAGATGATTCAGATCATGTCCAATGTCCAGGGCAATGATTCATTAGAAATGTCCCTGCTCTTGTCTTTTGAAAGTGTCCCACCCATTCAAAAAAATCCACAGGCATAGATAGGTATCTTCTCCATCAGAGCAAAAATTGCCCCATTGCAAATCTTCCTATTCTCTGTTTCATTCCTTTGTTCCTAGTCAGTCATGCCCTGGGGCCAACAATCAATCTACTTCCTTCATGTGTAGCTCCCTGAATTGCAAAGATACTAATCTTAATATAGAATATTTCTCATTAATAATTCTTTGGGCTTCACTAGCATTTTTGCTTCAAGGCTCTCTAAGGGGTTTTCCAGCACAAACTAACTGAGCTTCATAGAGAACTGTAGAACAGAGAGGCGAAGTGACTTACCCAAGGTCATGTGATGAGTCAGGGCTCAGAGTAGCACAGCGGTTTCCAACTTTTTTCATTTGCGGATCCCTAAAAAATTTCCAATGGAGGTGCAGATCCCTTTGGAAATCTTAGGCATAGTCTGCAGTCCCCCAGGGGTCTGTGGACCATAGGCTGAAAATGGCAAACTGCTTCAAAACAATACTTGCCCTTAAAAAACAAAAAACATTTAACATTATTTCTACTTTCTCTTTCCTGAATGCAAGATGTTCTAACGACTATTTTGAGCCTTTCTTGCAATGACTCAGCAAAAAAAAAAGAAAACAATAACAAAAAGAGAGACGTCCTGGTAGGAAAGCGGAAACGGAAAGAAGTGTCAGAGGAAATATCTTCAGCACCGAAATGGTTATTTTTCTGACTGCCGCTGTGATAATTTTCATGATGTGATACCATTACGCTCCAGTTCATGCAGCCAGCGCAAAGTCACCAGTGTAAGGTTATTGTAAGGGTGTCCATTTCCAGGAAGCCAAGCAGGACTAAAGCAAGCCAGAAACACAAATATCCACAGCTCATTGATGCATTTTAACCCCAAACCTTAGTGCTAAGCACAGGCTTCCATGACACATATGCCCAGTTGGTCCCACAGATGCAGCTGCCTAATGAGAAAACACTTGGGCACCAGCTCAATTATAATAAACAAATGCTGTTCCTTACAGACCATCTGTGAAGCTGGTCAGCTTAGAATAAGACAACCCCACAATCTCTAATACCAAAGGTGCCATCTGTTAGCAGCACCACAGTTGCAGTGCTGTTAATCTGGAGCCCAGTGGTGTTGGCAGTTCTGGTCTCTGAGATGTTTTGCAGGTAGGTATGTGAGTGTTTGCAATGAAATCAGCAATGGGTTATATTTGTCCCTGCCATGAACGCCGTGTGGGCAGTCCTCTGTACCTGCAGGGAGCCCCACTGAAGTCAGCTTGACTTCTCCTCTGTGCTGGATTGTAGCCTTATATTGGAAGCTTTCCAATGGAAGGAGACATATTCATCTCTGTGTCTGTACAGCCTACAGTGCAACAGGAGATGAATCCTGTGACTGCGACCTTTGGAAGCAACCACAACAATGATGATTTAGATCAGGGGTTCTCAAACTGGGGGTCAGGACTGCTCAGGGGGTTGCAAGGTTTTTACATGGGGGGTTGCGAACTATCAGCCTCCACCCCAAACCCTGCTTTGCCTCCAGCATTTATAATAATGTTAAATATATTAAAAAGTGTTTTTAATTTATAAGGGGGTGAGGTCTCACTCAGAGGCTTTCTATGTGAAAGGGGTCACCAGTACAAAAGTTTGAGAACTATTGATTTAGATAATCTGGGCACTTTACCTACAATGGATTGATTCTATTCTCGGCTCTGCCACTGACTGTCTGGGTGACCTTAGGCAAGACACTGCCTTGATCTGTGCCTTGGTTTCCCCATTTGAAATGGCAATAATGATACTTTGTCTTCCTTTGTGAAGCTCTTTGAGAGACTCAGGTGAAAAGTGCCATAAGTGGTAAGTGCTGCTGTTGTTATATCGGTGGAAATGAGAGACACGTCTCCAGTGGCTGGGATGCTCAAAATTTGTGATGCTCGAATAGCCACATTGGCAACTAGCCAGAAGTCCAATAGTTGCACCTTAGCAAAAGTAAATGCAAGACTACCATAAAATGCCCTTTACAGATCTAGACCTTAATTGAATTAAAACAAAACAAAATGTCATGAGCCAAACTTCTAACCCCCAAATAAAATTATTTTTATAAAACCAACAGAGTCTCCATTTATTCTGATCATGTGAATTTATTCAAATGTATTTTTCCTGGAATGTCAAGCCATATCTTAGAGTACAGAAATCAGATGTAGTATTGCATTAGGATGACCTTCCATCGGATATCCAAATCCTATGTTTGGTCGCTTAGATCAAAATATAAGTGCACAAATTGGACAATTACTTACCAAACTGAGGATGATCCAAATGCAGAATCTGGATATCCTATAAAAGTGCCTGAAAAATGAGGCTCTATAGCCTTAATATATCTCATTGACTTCCTAGAGTTATAGCAGGGATTTGTTTGGCCCTGTGTTTCTTAATTGTGCAAACTTTTCTCTCTTTCTTTTTTAATGTTGATTGAAAGAGCATTTGAATTGCCAGACTGGGTCAGACCCATGGTTCACCCAGCTCAGTATACCATCTCTGACAGCAGCCAGCACCAGATGTTTCAGACGAAGCTGTAAGAACTCCTGTAGCAGCCAAGTGTTCCTGTCATGTCAACTTCTTCCACTGCAGAACCATTCACAGCAGCGTGCAGCTCTTTACTTGTTCTTCTGTTCCCTTGAACTTTGCAGACATTATTTACATATCCCTGAAAAAAATAGACCAAAAACTGATAGGTTCTTGCCAGTTTGTTCCCCTCATTTGTTCTTGTCTCATTAAAGTAGTTTCCTAAAAGCTTCTGAGATGAAAGTATTTGCATAAGTCCTGTATGCTTTGAGTGATAAATTTAAAACAACACTGAGCAGTGGTTTTAAAGGTGAAGGAGGAGTTCTCTTTAAACTTCAAAGAAATAAAGTTAACTAGCAGAAAAAAGCAGGCATTTGTCTGGTGGCAACTACAATAGATCCTGCATGACCTACTACATCGTTTTTCCTGCAGTCTAATCACACATTTACCTGACTGCCTCCGTCTGTATATTACAGATATAATGCAGCTCGTGTAACGGTATCTATTAGTGATTAGCCCACACTATAAAAATAGGAACATAAATATTGCCATACAGGATCAAACCCATGGTCCATCTAATCCGACATCCTACCTCAGACGCTGGCCAGAATCAGATACTTCAGAGGAAAGTGAAGAGGATAATTCTGAAATAGCCTGCTGTTAGGGTAAGTTTCTTCCTCAGCTTTCTCAGTTGGAGGTTGACTTACTGAACTCCAAAGCTGGAGGGTGGTCATAAGTGGGCTTCTGGTCCAGACCCACATCTCAAATAACCTGCATATACTGTGACATTGCACCCCATAATGCTTTAGGTATATATGCTTATAAGTGTAAATATGACATAACTGGAATACGTTTTATGCTAGATATGCCATCTAACATATCTTTGCAAAGGTTATGTTCTTCTGCATGTATTCATCCTATTTGTATGCATGGATTAGTTTTGTATTGAAAGTTATGAATATTGACTATGTACTTGTTTAATTTTAAGTAGCCTCGGTGAAGCAGTTGGTCAGCTCCCCGAGAAAAGGCTATTCTCAATAAAGTACCCAGTCAAGAAAAACTTAAGCTAACAATAAACTTTGAGACGCCAATCCACATCTGAGCTTTCCTGGGAACATGGCCTGGCTTGTAAGGAACTGACTCGTGCATGGACATGTGACTTGCCCATGTGACTCCAAAACTCTACCTTGGAGATGGATTCTGCATAGGAGAGGAGAAGGAGTTTCCACACACAAGAGGAAATTTATTTAAGCCCCTGGAAACCCCTCCATTTTGTCTTCGGCTGGCTCAAGAGTTAGCCTCTCCACCCCCAAAGGATACCTGAAAGAAACTGGAACAAAGGACAGTAACCACAGGAATGAAAGAGATTGCTGGACCCAGACTCGAAAGAAGCTAGTCTGTAAAAGAAGCTTACTGTAACATCTCTGAGGGTGAGATTTCATCTGTAATTACTTTCTTACTGTACTAGATTTAGACTTGTGTGTTTTATTTTATTTTGCTTAGTAATTCACTTTGTTGTCTGTTGTTACTTGGAACCACTGCCCTACTTTTTGTATTTAATAAAATCACTTTTTACTTATTAATTAGCCCAGAGTATGTATTAATACCTGGGGGAGCAAACAACTGTGCATCTCTCTCTATCAGTGTTCTAGAGGGCAAGCAATTGATGAGTTTACCCTGCATAAGCTTTATACAGGGTAAAACAGATTTATTTGGGGTTTGGACCTCATTGGAAACTGGGCATCTGGATATTGAAGACAGAAACACTTCTTTGTCAGTTAAGCCTGCAGCTTTGGGGGGATGTAGTTCAAACCTGGGTCTGTGTTTGTAGCAGGCTAACATGTCTGGCACAACCAGGCAGGGTTCTGAAGTCCCAAGCTGCCAGGGAAAATGGGCTCGGGGTAGTCTCAGCACATCAGGTGGCAGTCCCAAGGGGGTTTCTGTGATCCAACCCATCACACAGACCTCCTACAGTTTTTCCTTGAAAGTCTGGAAGGTGCCAAATTTATACAGGTTCAGTCGCTTCACTCTTTGTACGAAAAGCAATAAAGAAACTAAAAATGAGGTAGCTGAAAATGAAATAGCCTAAAGGTATGAGGAACATCCTTATTTTAAATGAGCAGAGAAGGGAAAACTATGCAAATTTTAAAAAGATTAATTGGAATAGTTGGTATTTAAAAGGCCCTTTCACCCAGAAGCTCTTAAACTTTGATCAAATTCTCTTCAGTGACTCACACTGCAGTTCTCCCTTAAAAATGCTGCACTTACATAGATTTTGGGAATTGTATCTGAAGATTAGGAATCAGAGCCAATGCCTATTGATTTGAAGACAATAGGAAGACTTCCATTGACTTCAGTGGACCTGGGATCAGATCCTAAACTCCCATGATGTTAATACTACTAAAATTACACATATTTATAAAGTGCACATCACTGTGGTATCTGAACACACATCAAGAGCCTAGTTGAATCCAAGAGAAGAATATTGTTGTATATTGTCTGCATGTGTGTAATAAAGATAGGAGTTATTCCAGACATCCCTGCCATGCAATAACCTGTAAGAGAATATGGCAGCTATTTAACAGTGCACAGTAATGCTACATAAAAGATGGTGCAAAGTGAAGAAGGTCTATAAAGAATACTCTGTTCAGTTGAAACAAACTGGATAGCGTATTTGAATGCTGAACAGGGAGTTTTAGCAGGTTGCAATTACTACAATTGTTGGGATTTACCCAGACCATGAGTGCTAACATACTTTTTCCTATGGAAAAAGTCCGAAGGGATTTCTTTAATTGCTCTGTACTGATTTCCATAAACCCTAGGTAAGATTTTATTTATTTCCTCATAAGAACTTTTATTTGTTTATCGATAAAAGGTTTATTTTCACATTGAAAAGACCCGGAAATGGAAATTCATACTTCTTGGTGATAAGGGATGAATATTTCCCTGTTCAAAAGGCTCAAATGCTATTAAAATGACATTTGCTCGGTGGTGACCTAGAAAAAGTCTAAATTAGGTAACTGCATTACAGAGATTTAAAAATGGAAACACTTCTCCCTCCCCACCACAGGTCTTTTATGTAAAAATAGAAAATACCAATGAGAATGCAAAAGTGTCCTCCATACCACACCTTTTCATGTTCAAATTCTTTAGCCACATTCAAATTTACAAGAAGCAAGCTATGTAAAAAAAAAATGCAGTGTCTAACACAAACGATTTGATGGGGTGTGGAAAGGGGAGGGGGGGCTAGAGCACAGGAAGCCTCTTACGGGAAACTCTTGTGACCTTTGGTTTTAATGAATGACTTAAAACCCCAATATTAGTCCCCAGGAAATGGGAAAGGAAATTGAGAGCGTGTCTGGAGAGTATAAAATCAGGAGTTCCATCAAGGTGAAGGCATTCAGATCTGGCTTTTTGCCTCTTGTGAAATTGAACTAATAACTGGACCACAAGAAAGAAACTCAGCTGAGAAATGAAACTTCTCACAGCACTCATTTTCCTAGCCCTGATTGCCAGCATCAAACAAGCCAGCTGCCAGCTCTCTGAAGAAAGCTGTACAAAACTCGTCAATCTCCTGCCCCTTCGGCTCAAAGACCTGCGGATTGCATTTGATGAAATTAAAGATTATTTTGTGAGTATGACACCTGTCAAAGCCTGTTGCCTTCTGTCTACTGCTTTTGCACTTTCAGTGATTTAGCATACCCACACACAGGAGACAGGCTCCTTTGTGCAGAATTGGTTTAGATGCAGGCTCACTGTTTTGTGTTCATTGCTGCGGGTGAAATAAATAGTTTAGTTTCATCGCTTGCTAAGGGGAGAGAAAATGTGCAAAAGATTTTTTGTTAACCAGTCACAGTTACAGCTTTCACAATGAATTTTAAGGCATTTTAATTTTTTTGACATTTCATTTAAAATTATTCCTTTACTGACAAGGATAAATTCAACTATGGTATAAGTGGGTGAAAATCCATTGAAGTTAATGATGGATGAGACGGAAATATTTCACTATAGCTTTCAAGTTGTGTTAAAGAACAAACATTAAGCTACAACCAAAGCCAGAAAGACCTTATTCTGTGTCTAGAGAATTTAGTGCCCATTTCCCTCTCCTGCATGGGAATTCTGTCTGTGGATAGATTGCCAGAGTGGCATTAAACCTTTGTGATGAGAGATGTATTGGAATGGTCTTGCTGACAGCTGAGCAAAGTAATCATGCAAAAAGGGATGCATAGGATTTGTAATTGTATTACCACCAATATTGCCTTAAATGCATCTAAATTGCAATATAATATCAATGCATTAGGTACTAACGATATAAAAAATTGAGATGTCATCCCTCTAGGTTAAATCAACAAATAATGGCATGTGTTTGTATTATCAGCCCAATTAACATGGCAGTTGGTAGATATATAGGATTTAAGACTTTAAATCAAAGTTTGCTACAAGTCTCTGAGTGAAGTGCTGGTAACAGGAGCAAGTAGTTCCTTAATAGGACTGTTATATATCATAGTCATTTTGGGTGCTGTTATCTGCACACTATCTGAAGTCAAAAGAAAGTAAGCAGGGTTTGAAAGGCAGGCTAAAGAAATTAAACATGTGTTGAATAAATCACCCACACATGTGATTTCATTTTTCCTGTCCTTTTGACTTCAAATTAATTGCACAGGCATGTGGGACAGTATCAGCACCTGTCCCACACATCTGTTAGTCTATAAGGTGCCACAGGATTCTTTGCTGCTTTTACAGATCCAGACCAATACGGCTACCCCTCTGACACTTGACACCTGAATGTTATTACTGTGTGATATGTGTGTGTGTGTACATACATACACACAAACACACACAACTTCTGTATGTTCAGATGTCCAGTGTTTGCCTTAAAACGACAACACACACACTCAGGCAAACCAGACAGTTTGATGAACTGAAGTACTTTTACACAGTGGAAATGAAGATACTGTAGGCTGCCTACCTTGGTAAAACTGACATTTCGATTGCATACTTTTACAGCAAGCCAAAGATGATGAACTTGACATCTTATTGCTAAAGGAGGATTTACTGGAAGATTTTAAGGTGAGAATTTTGCTGAGCACTGTGATTCTAATTCTAAGCTAATGTCATTCTAACAGAGGCAGCTGGAAGTACTATACAAAGTTTAAGGTGTTTTTAAAACTGGTAGTATGATAAGAATATCCTACCCATGAAAACTGGTTTCATTGTATCTTTGCCTGTATAACATCTGTCTAAGATAGTCAGTCCCTTTGAGATTGCTCTGCTCCTGTTTTCATGCTGGGGGGCTGGGTCTAGTGGTCAGAGCACAGGACTGGGAGTCTGAACTCCAGATTTCCAGGCTGATGCTGCTGTCTGTAGGCTTGGGCAAATAGCTTCACCTCTCTACACCTCAGTTTTTCCATCTTTAAAGCAGAGATAATAATGCTTATTTACCAGCCTCACAGGATGGCAGTACAGCACTGTGGAAAGCACCCTGTAAGGTGCATTGCATAACCCATAGAACCAAACCTCTGGTCAGTGATGACAACTGAGTGACTGATTCTGACAGCTGTTTATGCCGTTTCCTCCACTTGTGGTGGCAAATCATTAACGCAACTCACTCCTCTTCCTCCAGGGTTATTTGGGCTGCCACTCAGTGTCAGACATGATCCGATTTTACCTGGATGAAGTCTTACCGAAGGCGATCAACAGCAGCCAACACACTAAGCGGAGCATGGTCAATATTGGCCACATGCTGATGGACCTGCAGCAGACACTGAAGCGCTGTGTGAGTATTGGTCACATTTCACAGGTCACTTATCAATTTCCCAGGGAGCTGAACACAAGCTGGTATCCCAAGCAAAGCTGCATCATGAAACTTCTGCTGCTTCCTGAGGGAGAGCTTCTTAAAAGTTCTTTGCTACAGGAGCTCAGGGGCTGCAGTACAGAACAACAGTGAAGAGAGGGGTCTGCTAATCCATTGGTGCCGTAACTTAATAAGAAGCTAAGTGTGGTGTTATAGGGGAGAAGGCCTACAAAGGTTTTGCCAAGTCACCTTCAGACTGATCCTGTACCACTGAGGTTGATAAGAGCTTAGCCATTGTTGTCAGTGTAGATAGCACAGTGACAGGCACATTAAAAATACAGCCCAGCTGGACTCTTGGGACTGACATCCTGGTCATGACATAAGAGGGAGGCAGAATTTCACTCATCATGGGGAAGACTTCACCGTATATAGACCAGAATAGATGGACACACACAGAAACTGCAACTGAGGACCTAAGCAGTCCCTTCAGGCCCTTGCTATCTAGGAATCTATGATTTCTATCATCAAGATTCAGTTGTAAAGTTTTAGAAATAATTATTTATTTTTAAAGGCCAGCCTGCAGCCCTGTAATAAACACTGATCAAAGATGAATTTAAAAGGGTTCATTTGAAGCCCTTACCTGAAAGGAGCTGCTCTCACAGGCTGGGACGGCAGAACTAAAGCTGAATGCAGCCTCAGCTCCTGGAACTGCCTGACTGTGGTGTCCTGACTCTGTCATCTGGCAGTGAAATGACTCAGTCAGTGAACAAGCAATTCAGCAAAGGGAAGGGTGAACCCTCCCTGAGAGGACATCACACAGGCTGTTTGCTGAGCTGGTTATAGAACTCCTCGAACATAATGGCTATTGGTATCTGCATAGGGGTATCATCTGGAGGTCCCAGAATGGATCCAGCCACCTCTGGGTAAGGCATGGTACAAAGTCACCACAGTTCCTGCTCCAGAGAGCTCACAATCTAAAAGACAAATGAGGGCTGAAGGGAGAGAGAAAGGATACAACAGCCTAGCAAGGGGGCCACTGGGCTAGTCCCCTTGAGAATGAATATCTGTTAATGGATTTCATTTATATCTATCACAAAGGTTTCATTCTGAAGGGCACCCGTGGCTGACATGGGGGAAATGAGGGGAATTCTCAAGGAAGCGAGGGAAATGGATGAGGGGAGAGCACAGCCTTGTGGGATAGTGGGGCTGGGGAGCTGAGGAGCTGCTGTGGCAGGAATAAAAGACTCAATAATAGTTTCCCAAGCACACACCATATTTCTAGAAAGACCCCTTTGTGCACCAGCTGGGCTGGGGCAGCCTCTCTCTCACCCATCCAGAGCTGTACTGTAAAGGAAGGCTGCTTTGTTAAAAATCCCTGGTTGCTTTCTTCCACAGCACAGATTCTTCACTTGCGAGAAGAGGAACCAAACCATAAAGCAGATCAAGGAAACCTACGATAAGGTAACTCTCCTGTGCAATTGCTAACCATGTCGTTCGGGAGCAATCCGTCATCCCATTCAAGTTAATGGAGTTTGACCAATGACTTCAGTTGGAGCAGCATCAGGCCGTTATGGGAAAACTCTGGGGTTGACAATACTGAAAACATGAGAAAGTGGCCAAAAAAAAAGCATGGGATGGAGGGAATTCAAATGCAGGTTCTCATAAAATAAGTATAAATAAATAAATAATGCAGACCCTGAAACCTGGCCCGCTACTGAAACCAGATTTTTTTTTTACAACGATCATTTGCTTTTGCATTTCTGGCCTGGATTGGGACCAGAAATGCTGCAACACCATAACAATGGTCCATTCGAGCTTCATACTAAACCCCCTACACACACACACTTTTTCACGTTCCAGAGGGTTAGACTTTTCGGAAGAGGATTGGAGAAGTATCAAAAGTGATGGCTGGTGAGCCAAACTGAACCTGGACTCTCAACCTTCTTGGGTTTGGCTAACACTAATGCCAAAGCAAAGGACAGGACGACTCTAGAACAGTTAACTGTTAGAGGGGAAAGATAGCTGAGCCTGGGATTTTGGAGACACTTGTTCCTGTTCCCGCTCTACCACAGACTCCTGTAAGACTTGGAGCATTCTCTGGGCTTTGATTCCCTATCTGAACAATGGGGATAAGAGCAAATGCCTACCCCATCATTATTTTGTGAAAATAAATACACGAAAGATTATGGGGCACTCAGTAAGTACATGACTATGCAATGGGGCTGGGTCAGATAGATACAGTAACTGCATTAGCCAGAGCAACTACAGGAAAACAGTTTAAACTGTAGACGGAATTATAGTGTGTACAAATGATCTAAACAAACATCTATATGATATATTATACAACCACAAATGAGTTAGTCATGAGTCTATCAGTTCACATTGTCCAAAAGCTGGTATTATGAGTCCTGTTGCAGCTGGGCAAATGTTGCATTAAAAAAATCTGCAGAGGTTTGGGGTTTTTTTTTCAAAACCACCATTTGCTTTGAGTGTGTTTGCATTATTTCTGTTTCTTATCCTTGAATATTCTGTCAAATGAAAGTATTTTAAGCAAGTCAAGTGGGATCGTTGTGGGAAGCCAATTTTGACTTCCTAATCACAAGCATTCCCATTGGAAACTGATCCTAAATGTTACATTCAGCCAATCAGAGAACAGAAATATATCATAAGAGCTACGTCTCCAAACAAAGCAATTCAAATTCGGAATACACTTAATGAACTGCTTGCAAACTACATATCAATTCTCCCATCACCTGTGAGTTAGCTGTGATTCAACATTTGTGGTTTAATGAGAATCTGAGTAACATTTCCATGCACTCTATGAATTGTGCATCTAGGCTTAGCATGCTTTAACTTAAGTTATCTTGTGATTTATTATACACTTAATTACTAATATGTACAATTAATTGATATTAAGTAATTTATTTTCTCTGCTCCTCCCCTCCCCCTAGTTACAAGAGAAAGGAATCTATAAGGCAATGGGAGAATTTGACATCTTCATTAACTACATTGAAGAATACTTGATGATGAAGATGGGAAAGTGAAACCCCAAAAAGTTCTGCATCTTTCACAACAAGGAAACTGCCATTTTATAAAAGTAACGTTAGACTCTCCAAACACATGAGACAGAGAACTATCTTATGGTTTGGGCCAAGGATTATGGCTGAACAGTATTAATACTGTACTTTAAAAAAACATATTGTGCCTATCATATTAAGTATTTATTACCTCCAGTACCTCAATGTTTACATTTACAGATGTCTTATTTTTTTAAATAGGAAGAAGCAATGTCATTTTTAAACTATTATTTATTGTTTGATATTTGTACATTGTATGATTGTGATATTTTTACACTTAGCTTGGAAATACCAAAACTTAAATTTCAGGAAATACTCTTGAGGGAGGAAATAATGAGTCAGATTCATCCCTGGTGTTATCCCACTGAAGTCAAGGTCTGTCTAAACAAGAGTTCTAGGCCCCAAATACAGCAAAGCACTTGCTTAGGGGCTTTGCTGAATCAGAGCCTTACTCTCTGAGCTAAACATCTATAGGCATTGTCTCTGGTCTGTAATTCAGAAAGGGAACTAATCTGTTCTCTAGAATCAGAGCTCTCGACCCTTAAAATAGCCAATTAATCATAGCTAAAACAGAGGGCATTTTCTTTCCCGAAAAGGCTTTTTGGTCAGCTTTTACATGAAATGAAATTTGGCGGTGCAGGGTTTACATTCAAAACCTTAAATTCTCTAGGAAACACCAGCGGATGATGTAACAAACAACAGACTCTGACCAACCTGACTTCAGTTTAAATCTTAGCTCATTATCATAAGAAAAAATAGTATTTGGAATGAAATGCTTTGGTTCTAATAGAACTTAACTTTTAACTGCTACTAGCCATTTAATCACCTGACTTTCAGAGCTGCTGGGTACATCCACAGTGGTCCTTGAAGCCCAAGGGAGCAGCGGGGGCTCCGCACCTTTGAAAGTCAGACTATAGTGCCTTAACCTTCAGTCTATGACTGGAATTAACTCACTGACAGGTTAGGGCTGCAGGGGATAATTTAAATTATTACCCACCATTTTAAGGTGGATTTGGTAATTTGCATTCAAATGATTGAAGCTGCACATAGGGCTGGCAATGGTTTGTTTTGCTTTACTTCTTACATTATGAACCAGGAGCTGCAACAGGCAAACGCTACACTAGAAATGTTACATGGTTCTATATATCTAGAGAGTCAGTATTCTCTGTATATCAGCATTTGATTCCCCCTTGTTTCATGGGCTCATCGGCTTAATATGCAGAGAATAACAGAGAGTGAAATGCAGTGATGTTTGGGAGCTGGGTTCTAATATTTAGAAGCTCTGGGAGGCTCCACTGTAATGAAACACTGTCAGTTTGTCATTCGTGTTACTGTGCTTTGTAAGTTACCATTACAAAATGAGATAAGCAGATTTATACTTAGCTTGTATTTTCAGAGCTAATGCCACAAGGGCAGGGACTGTGTCCCCGTCCTGGGAATGCGTCACAGTGAAACTGGTTATGCAACAGAAGTAACCAGCCCAACTGCAACAGCACCGTTCTGCAACTCAAAGGGCAAAAATTCACTTAGAGATGGTGCCTAAATCACAGTAAGGGTAGGCTTTGGTGTAAACAGGTGTAAAATTCAATCAGACTTGCGCAAAAGTCTGTCCCTTTTTGCATTAAACTCCTGTCAAGCCAGCTCTGCACTCCTTAGTCCAGCAAAACTTCCTTTGGTTTGAGTGACATCACAGGGCTGTGAACTGGGCAAATGGGTTACAGCTACAGCAACCAGCCTCAAAAGTTCCGTCTTGCCAGCTGCAATTTCAGTTCTGCAAGACATGTTCTGTTTAGAGGGCAGTGCCATTGCTAAGCGCTCTGTTAATGTGTTCATGTGCATGACTGCAGAATTTTCATCTGTTTTTATGTGAATGTAAAAATAAACTGTTTATGTTTTCTAACAGCAATCTGATCTATTCTATTCTTTCAATTTATTAACATGGTTATGAAGGTGAAATGTTGTTCACCACCTAGAGGAATGGCTGTTATTTACAACACCAAAATAAATTTATGTCTTCCTTGAGCAGCTCACATTAGGAAACATGACCATAGATAGTCCCCCCTCATGCAGAGGGATCTGCTAGGGCACTCTGAATCAGAGGGACTCAGTATGGACATAAAGGGATGAATCCCTTTGCAGAGCCTTTTTAGTAGCCATTGCTCACACAAGGCTCACACCTGAATTAACATGGTGATTAAAGAACACAGTCAAATACATGCATGCATCTGATGAAGTGGGTATTTACCTACGAAAGCTCATGCTCCAATATGTCTGTTAGTCTATAAGGTGCCACAGGACTCTCGCTTTTTACAGTTCCAGACTAACATGGCCATCCCTCTGATACTGGTCAAATACAGATCCTTTGTGACCTTGACCAGGTCAGTTAGGCCCTGATTCAAGAAACCCTTTAAGCATATGCTTAAACCATCCCTATTCAGGCCAGCACTCAAACATGCATTGAATTATAAGCATGTGATTAAATTCCGGTGACTACAATTGGGACCTAATCTACTGTGCCTCTATTCCTCATCTGTAAAACAGGGACTTCCTTTGTTTGCCTTGTCTAAATAGACTGGAAGCTCTTTGGGGCAGGGGCTGTCTCTTAGTATGTCTGTACAGCACCCAGCACAATGCAGTCCTGATCATAGCTGCAGCCTCTAGGCACAATACAAACAGTATTAACAACCCTTATTGTTTATCTCCTTTACAAAGCTGCACCCATCATCACAGCCTCTCAAAACCTAGCTATAAAGAATACATGTACACATACAGATGTCAGCGTTCTTTACCCGTTACTAATAAACCCTGATTAGAACAATACATGTCCATTTTGCATTCCATCATTTAAGCCCAGCTATTTATGGATTTCAATCAACAAGCTTATCAGTTTCACTCTCGATTTCCATGCATCCGACGAAGCGGGTATTCACCCATGAAAGCTCATGCTCCAATCTGTCTGTTAGTCTATAAGGTGCCACGGGACTCTTTGCTGCTTCTTAATTTCCAGTCACTTTCACTGGCAAGAGGCGTCTTGTTTTTAGGTGCACCCTAGTTCTGAACATTTTTTTTAAAAAAAACAACATGCAAATATTTGTAGGCAATGAGATAACATCAGCCGTGTTCTATCCATGCATCAATAGTGTTACAGGTCAATGTGGTTGCACAGAATTTGGCCAAGTAGATTTTGAATCAAAGCTGCATTTTTGGCATAATGCATCTTTGTCAGATACTCATTTTTATACTGTGAAGGTACAGGAATGGCCTGTACAGCAGAAGTGCACCTGGTACAACTGCAGCTCCTGTATTTCAAGCAATTCCCTTATTTCATACTCCTTAGTTCCTGACAGATATTATACCCTGCTTCCTTTTTGGACACATCTTTCCCTTTATATAATTTGTCCCTCTTCAGGGACCAGAGAGTGCAGTAGGTTAGTGCACTAGCTTTTCACCACTGGGAATCTGGATTCATATCCCAGACAAGGTAGCCCCTGACACCAAGCACAGCAGGTGTTCATCTTACTCCCTAGTTGGCATTGCTTTGCACTGCAAAACCGCTACACAAAGTGGCAGTGTGGGCAGCTTGTGCTAAGGAGAACCAAGAGGTTTTGCAAACCAGTTTTGAGGAGCAATGACGGAATAGTTGGGTGTATGGCATGCTTCAGTACTTGAATAGCGAGGGATCTTACAAGGATATTGAAGTCTGACAGGCACTGACTGAGCTACCGTGGTGGGGACCACATTCCTAGGACACTGTGGGGTGCTGGAGATTAGGATTGAGGTATATTAGAGCTGAAGGGAGTCTGAAAGCCTGCACTTGGAGCCAGAGCCATAAAATAATCCTCTTGGTATCTAATATTTTCTGACTTCTCCCAAATGTGATTTCAGTTCTCCTTGCCACTCTTGCCTATTGGCACATTAAGACTTTTGCAACTTGACTTGGATTCACTGTCCTCTGCAAAGAGAACGCTGCTTTTGTCTGCTAGGCTGTGGTCAGTTTTTCAGTAAGACTCAGTCATTATGGTTAAATTAACCAAAAGAAGGAAGCAGACCGGATGCCACTTGCTGTACAGATAAAAATAGATTTCCAGTTACCTGGTGCCACAGGAGTCACTCATTGCAGAAAGAAATGGAGACATTGCCATGACCCTTGTTTGGGAAGGATAGCTGCTCGTAGTGCTAGCAGATGGATTATTGTTGAATGGGAACAGAGTAAGATGAGCTGTGAGAGAGAAACGGACATACACACCTCTGAGTTTGAGCCGGGGCCAGAAGTGGAAGTACTCCGAGACATTTACCTTGTGGGATTCCCAGACGAGGAAGTCGGTTGGCTGGGTGGATGATGAGAGATGAGCCTTGGCCACAAAATGGAGAAGCTGAGAGCTAAATCTGCATGCAAACTTTGTTCCCAAGTTGCAGGGGTGTTTAGATCCAGGGTGCAGGGATGATTGGAATATATTAAAACACACACACTTGGTAAGCATAAACACATACATATGCATATACATTATCTCCAGAAGATTTCCAGACTGGTATTACTGAAAAACAAGAAAAAGTCCTTGCCCTGTCTTCTGGCCAGAGGAGGTGCTACTGAAAGAAGCTTTTGCTTGGGCAGGGTGGTGGGAGGTGGGTACTATGGGCCGATTCTGACTATCCCTTAAGGCAGCCTAATTCAGGATGGGAGGGGACAGCAAGTCCCCGGCAGTCCCTCTTCACACAGCTGCACAGCTCACAGAGCAGGCTGCAAAGCTGACACACTTAGAGCACCATTAGAAGTCATCCCCATGACTCACGACACCTACATCAAACCAGAATCACAGCACAAGCGTCTTCTAACCTTCCTTTTGGCTCGCCTTCATCTCGCCTAATCTGTGTCTCAATCAGAGAGCGGCTTCACGTGTTGGATGCGGATTACAGTTCCGTGGTTCCCGCAGGGCTTCCGGGCTCCAAGTGTGACCGAGCCCTCTGACCTACAATATACCTGCTCACACGCACCGAGAACACTAGAGATGAAAACAAATCGTCTCCCCAGCATGGCACGCAACTGCAATTACACTGCAGGCTGCGAGCATGCTATCTAGGTTAAGTTTACAACAACAGCCTATGGAATGAGCTCACAGACAAGAAGGGTGACCTTGGGGTTAAGGCATTAGATTGGATGGAGGAGACCTGGGTTCACAGTTCCTGGCTCTGTCAAAGACTCTCGCTGTGAATTTAGGAGTAGGGTCACCATACATCCCATTTTGGCTGGGACAGTCCCTTTCTTAAGCCCTGTCTCAGCCATCCTGAACATTTTGGTAAAAGCAGGCATTTGTCCCATGTGCTCTTGCCAACTGCTTAAGTTGGCAGGAGCACGAGAGAAATGCCCACTTTTGTCAAAAAAGTGGGGAGCAGAGGAGTGTGCCGGCGGGGTGGGGGGGAGCAGAGAGCCCCGTGCAGCGGAGAGGCAGGACTCAGGCAGGGTGCAGGTATTGCTTGAGTGAGCAGTGACACCTGCTCCAGCTTTTACTGATGCACTGCTCATTCTTCCTGTACAATGGTTAGGCAAGAGGTGTGCTGACATTGCCACTTATTAAGCTAAGCAGGCTTCTTTCACAGCTTACCTGCTCCTCACGTATCATTTTATCCATCGCCGGTGGTTGTCTCATTAGATGTATAAACTGACCTCTCTTTGGGGCAGGGCCTGTCTTTTTTTTAGTTCTGCACAGTGCATAGTGCAACAATCTGACCCCTGATGGGACCTATAGGTGCTGGTGCAAGAGACATAATAAAAGTCATAATCATTGCATCTATTATCCTGCATCACTGCAGGTAAGTCTAAGTTCCTGACAATCTTCACCTGCCTTCCCTTGTTACAGTAATACCTAGCAAGGGTTACACAAATAAGAAATGGTGGTTTTTTATTTTTTCCCCACATAGAATATGGTTTCTTTGCTGGGTATCTTCTTCCTGACAGCTAACCCTGCGCATGCTCAACTTCCTGACACTTACCCCCGATTGCACAGCCAGCTAGCTCCAATTCATTCACTGCGTTTTGGCCACTGCAGCTCAGCTAAAGGGCCTGAAACACACTTGAAGTGCTTAACCCCCTTCTGTCCTCTGTTCCATACACCCTGAGCCAGACCCTGCAGTCATCACCCAGACAAAACTCCTATTGAAGTACTGCAGGGACTAAGGATTGTAGAGTTGGGCCCAGTTGAATCACTTGGGTGGGGGAGGGAGCAGGGACTGGGTTTCAATATTAGGGAAAAAAGGGGTTGAACATAGGTTTGCAAAACTAGAACAAAAGTACACAGTTCATGCAGTTGGGAAGCCACTGAGCACCAACAAGTTCATCGGTCCCTACTGAAAACACTGTGGCCCTGGACAATCTGCCAAGCAAGGCATAGGTTCACTCAAGTGGCTAGAATACATACCCCTGAATGACAAACTAAGTAGCAAAATCCACCCTGCCATAATGCAGACAGCACTAGACAGACAACCCCAGGAGCGGTCCCTTTCTGACTCCAACAATTGTGTGACTCGCAAGTCCATGTGCCAAGCTCTGCCTCCCAATGGACATTATTGCTGAGATACGACTGATGGTTGTCACTTTTCTTGCACATCCAATTGACACTCATTTCACATATCACCCTCGGTCTGTGGTTTAAGCTGCACACTTCCTACAGATGAATGTGATGGAGCAAGCACTGGGCTGACCACGTGGCAGAATCTGGGGACAATCCTCCTAAAGCAACAACAACAAAGTACAGACTTGCACAATTGTGTGGTCACACCAGGCTGGGACTTCCATGGTGAAGCGAGTGCCTGATATGCAGCGGATGAATCATTGGCGCGTGTGAGCTGTTCGGAAGGGAATACTAGAGAGAAGGCCATAGTAGAAGTCAAAAAGTGCCCTCTGTTAGTCAAACACTCACAAGGTGTTGCTGTAAAGATAAATGTGTCACCTAGTTCGTCACTCCTCTCGACATATTGCTCAGATGGGGTGAAATTCACCCCAGCGCACTGAGCCTGCATGAGACTGACACACCACAGATGTCCTTCCTTTGAAGAAGCATCTGAAGCTTGGTAGGAAAATAGGACACAGGCTCTAAAATAAGAGGGGCCGCACAAAGCATTTGCACTAATTCAACAACCTATGTTTCAAAGCTGCTTTTTAAATCAGAGCAGATGGAACATCTGAGGACTTATGTAGCACCTAGACCTGATGCTGTCCCTCTGCATGGAAGCGTGCTTCGCCCCAAATGAGGAACAGGTTAAGAGGGGTCACAGCTGACCATTCCAGTGATTGTAGGAGCAGTGCCTTCTGCTTTTTTTGTGTGCGTGCACATGCAGAAGTTTGCTTGAAAGCAATATATGTCCCTGTACTGAACAACTTGTCCTCTCTGAGAAGGAAGCCATTAAACGTCTTAGTCATCGCCCCATTGACAAATGTGGGAAAGGCAGCCAGGATGGACAAGTGGGGGCAGGCGGTGGAGGTTACCCACCAACCTGGCTGCAGCAGAGGGAAATGCAGCACAAATGAAGGATGGGGACATCTCTAGGCTTTTCGACAATCAGACTCAAAATGCCATCTTCTTCCTTCTTCTGAGAAAAAGGGGAAGCTGCTGCTTTCAGTTTAAACAGCAGATTTATCAGGAATTTGTGCCTTTCATTTAAGGTTACGGTGTTAAAACAAACAGTGCTTTTATTATTACTTTAATTATTCGTTTTCTTCTAAAACCTTAACAAACAAACATCCCAAGGCCCCATAAAAAAATGGCCCCAACTCTCAGTGGACTGTACTTGGCACAGGATAGGGAAGGAGGGCAAAAATGAATTTAAGCAGTGCTCTTCTAAATCTGGCATTAGGCAGGGGCCTGCCTAGCCCTCAATGTAAGATAGAGCAGCCTCATGGCTGCTATAATTTATGCTTTGCTTCCTATGGCCCCGAGGGACAGAGAATAGCCATAGTGCAGAGTACTCCAGCTATTCTTCCTCCCTGCCACCCACACACCTGTTCAATGCTGGGGGAATGGGAAACTGGCCTGTTTAGGGCTGATCTGGCAGCTTCATGCCAGCAGAGGAGTCCCATATGCAACAGGTGTTTGCTGGGGGTCATTTCTATCACCTTCACTTTGACAGAGTGCCATAAAGGGGTCCTAACACAACTGAGCATCAGGTTCCAGGTCTCTAGCAGGATCAAAGAGCTGGGGCTGGGGGGTATTCATTTTTTAAAAATCTAATGAAGAGTTTTAATATTGCACATTTTAAAAAAAAATCTTATTTATTTCAAAGTGGTTTCATTTAAGGTCATTATTGCCTCTTAAATTGTCTGTGCCCCTGGCTCCAGGCTAACATCTCTCCATGCCCTAGATTTTGATACGACTATTCTAAAAGGCTGGGGTTTGTGGTAAAGGAGGTCGAGTGTAAAAATGAAAATGGAGCAGACAGTCCTGGTGTGGGTTTGGTGCATTCATTATGGTAACAGAGACAGAAGGTGGCGGCCCCAGGCCATGCCACAGCTTCATAGACAACCACTTTCCTACTCCAGCTATGTCTCAGTGTGATGAGCCTGACTAAGATCGGTTGGTGAGGAAACAACAGGATTACTAAAGCTAAGAGTGCTCATGTTGCCACAGTTAAACTCTCACAACCACATTTGCAGAAGTGTTTGCTACTTCTAAGAGTCTTCATTTCTGGGCCCAGAAGTGTATGTAGCCTCTGAATGTCCATTGAAATCAACTGAAGTCCATCGCTGAATGAAAGAACCTGGCTGGATTATCAATGGAAGTTAGGAGTCTAAATACATTTGAGGCTCTGGGTACCCGATGTGAGACCCCTATGCCCAACACCCATAGGTGCTGAAAGTCCCCGGGCAGTCTGTCCTGGCATTGCAGGAAGCAGAATACCAGACACAATGGCCACTGTTCTGTTCCAGCAGCACAGGAAACAGGACACCAGCTCTGACGGTCCTTTGGTCTGTTTACATCTGGCATTTCCTATGGGCTAGAGACAATCCACACCCTCTGCTCCAGGCCTCATTTTCAATATTTTGACAAATGAAAACTGGTTCCTACACTTTTTCATTTTCGCTCCCTCTCTACCCGTAAAGTGTTGGAGCAGCAGCCGTCGCTCTCTCATAGCGAGACAGTAACACAGGTGCAGTACTTAGCCACAAGGTGAGTTCTGACGCATGTGGGGTGTGAGTGGGCAGCCAACCACAGAATTCTCTACTCTGTCTCAGAATTACTAGGGGTGTTTTCACTACCAGTTATAATCAGTCTCCATTTCAATGGACGTGATAATATTGTATTCTGGGCCCTAATAGATGGCACTCTAGGGTGAAGGTCAACCAACCAACCATCTGTATTACTATAGCTCCTAGAAGTCCAGTCCTAGATCAGGACTCCCACTGTATGGGGTGCTGTACAAACACAGAACAAAGAGACAGTCCCTGTCCCCAACAAGTTTATCACAGCAGCATTGACTTAGCCTTTCTTCCCTCTCATAGCAAAACAGAGAATAGTGCAGTTTACAGCAGACATGGTTTTGTGCTGGGATCTTAAGGGTGGGATTTCAAAAAGCTCCTAAGAGAATTATGCACATAACTCCCATAGGAAAGTCAAGGGAAGGTGGGTTCCTAACTTGCTCTAGGCTCCCTTGAGATCCACAGTCTAAAAATCTAGATCTAATCAGCTTCTTACAGACTTTAATATCCAAAGGCATATGATACAAACACAGATTTGAGCTGGTGCCGTACAGCAAAATTTCCCATTTCTCCCCCAATGCTATACTGTGTTCTATGCACTAGTTCTTTTTTAATCTAGCCAGGTTCTTTCTCACACTCATCACCGTGGTATGTGAGCTCCTGCTATCCTCCCCACCCCATATGTCAGTGGCACGGTAGGTCACAAAGCACATCGGGAGTCTCTGTGATTAAAAAATGCCATATACTGGAAAAAACCCTGATTGTTGTCTAGATATTGTGAAGTCACTTATATTCCATTTCAGGGTTACTGATGACACCGTTTAACAACAGCCTTGCATGGTCCTTTTGTAGCACTTTACAAACACTGAACCTCAGCAGCTACTTTGTGAGGTCAGTCAGTGGCAGCAGCAGCCCCATGCTGTATCCATTAGATCAGGTGCTCCCAACCTCTGAGTCAGACACAGGTATCAGGAAGATGTCAGCATCTGATCTTCCCATAATAAATAGGACAGGGATTTTTGCACACTGGGAAGGGGCTTGTGGAGAGGCCCTGGCACGAAAATAGTGAGAAGCACTCCACTCCACTAAGCTACACTGATCCTCTAAGAACTGGTTGAGAATGAGACCTGAAGATGAATTGCAAACAGTTTGTGGATCTTGCAAGGCCAAGCAAGTCCAACTAGCTGCACCTGCTGCCTGTGGAAGCGAGGCCATACAGGGCTGCTGAGACATTTGGGAGGCAAGTGGCAGCTTCTCAGGAAGGTATCTGGTTTCAGTGAAGCTCTTTTCCAGTGCAGCAAGCCCTGCCCCCTCCCAGGACCTTGGAATCAAGCCCTGAGGCTTTGGTCCCCCACCCATCTTAAGAGAAAGCAGAAGCATGTTGTGTCTCTCCTCTGGCCAAGGGAGGTTTCACAATGACTGGGGGAAGGTTACCTCAGTGAAAGGGACCTAGGGCAGCACTGTGAGGTTGTTATCCCACAGAAAGAAGAACTGTTTGCTTTTCCTTTTCTTACAAATGGCTTTATCCAGACGTAGCACAAGACTTTCCAAGGACATAAATCCTGACATCAAAGCTCGGCAACTGGCAGTTTTCAAAAGGTGTTGATTGGAAAGTATGGGGAGCAGATTGTCAAGATCTGTCCAGGGGAGATCCAGGAGCCCAGAGACATTTATTGTTCGTATTACATATGTTAATTAATCAAACAATATTATTACATATTGCCTTGTCTTCAGCAGGTCATCTAATCAGTGCACCTTCATTGACTTCTTTGGAGCTACACTGATTTATGCCAGCTGAGAACCTAGCTCAGGTTGTCGAGACCAAATCTGTATTGGCCAAAGACATGAATTAGATGATCCAAATAAATTTTTTCCATCTTCGCCTTCTATGAGCTGCTTTTTTCCCCTTCAGAGGTCTATCCCCACCCTTTTATCACTCACGGCAGTAAGAGAGTATTTCTTTGCTTTCAACAGTTCGCTATTTCCAAGCTCCAGCTACCAGGTTTATTTTCTTGCAGTAATATCAAAGCTCATTCTCCTTTCACTCTGATTTCCATATCCTGAATCTTTTACAATGCCGTCACCAGCCAACCCCTGCTGCTGATACATTTGGAACACTCCAGCCCGTTCACAGTTTCTCTTTGCAATGAGGAGTACTTTGATTTGCTCTTCAAAGCAGTGAGGAAAGGTTTCATCTTCCTTGCCTGAGACAGATGCTCAGAACTTTTGAAATAGGTTTTCCAGTGAGTACATTGTAAGATCTATTCTAGCCAGGTGCATTTGGGGTTACCCGGTTTTCAGTGAACACCTTGGCCTCTATGGTTTTACAGGGGCAGAATGTAAATTAGGTCCCATTAAAATTGTAAATGATTTTTTTTACTACAAACTCACTAGCATATGCCCTGGTCTAATTCCTCGGAGGGGCTGCGACACAGCTGCTGCTCTGAGATGAGAATAGGACATAATCGCAATCAAGGTGGGAGGATGCATAAGAATGTCTGTAGGACCCCACTTGATTCCCAGGTACAGGCTTGGTGAATCCCATGAGAATACCCTTCGTGGTCCAGTTCAGACTGTCTGGATAGTAGGGTCGCCACCGCTCCAGGTTTGGTCAAGTCTCCCAGAATCGGCATCGATCTCTCGGTGACTACTGCTAGCAATCTGCGAGATTTTAATAGGATATTTTAAGAAAATTACATTATGTCATGTTGGGGGGGAGGAAACAGGGCTGCCCAGAGGATTTAGGGGGCCTGGGGCAAAGCAATTTTGGGGACACCTTCCATAAAAAAAAGTTGCAATACTATAAAATACTATATTCTTGTGGGGTCCCCTGTGGGCAGCCCTGGGGAAAAAAACCTCCTGGAATAGATTCCGTCAGAGTTGGCAACCCTGCTGGATAGAAGTGCACAGTCATATGATTGGAGTGCACCAGGGGAAACACTACATGATGGGGTTTTTCCTCCCTTTTCTCTATCTTTTAAACTCTGGTTTGGAAATCTAAGTTCTGCTCGATCTGGATGAATCAGCATTAAGAAGCCTAGATTATAAGATTTCATCCACAAATAGCATTGAGGACTTCGAGAAATACCCTGTGCTGCCTCATCAGAGTCATCCTTCACCACTTCTGCCTTTCAGAGGAGCTATATTTAATCTAGAGATAAATGAGATTGATTAAAGAAAATTTCAGCCGGTCTAGAAAGCAGTTACCGCAACTTCTATTGTGGAGAGTAATTTAGCGCTGGCAAAAGATGCTGAGTTGATCACCTGAGAGACTGCAGAGCTCTGTTTAGGCACAGGACAGGTGTAGCACTGACAAGAGCAAAGCAAGCTTCCTCGCACTTGTTAAGAGCTGGTGTAAATAGCTGCACAAAGGAAGCTATTTGGATTGCACAATTTCAGGGACCTGTATTGGTCCTACAGAACCCTGGCAATATACCACATAGTTTTGAGCACCACCTACAGGTACTTTATTAAATATTTACATATATACAGACATAGAGCAGTCTCATAACATCACCCTTCCTCTAATAGAAACTGAATAATTTCAGTTAACTATATGGTCTTTGAAATTACTAGGCAACCTGATAACTCTTCCATTTGGTGTGGTTTTATTTTGAATCCCTTGCTTCTCTGGTTGATTGCCTTCAACATAACAGTCCTGTTAGATTTTTTGAAATCACTTTTGCTGACTTCTAAGGGTTGCCAGTAGGTGAACATCCTTGACTATCACCACCACTCTCCCCTACATCTACATCCATCAGGAACTCATTTGCAATTGTTCCTTACCACAACTGGCCTTACTATTGTTCTAATAGAGGTGGTGGGAGAGTTGAGCAGCCTTGTAACAACACTGTTCTACCAGTGTTCCCTAAAACTCCACTTAAGTGCTCAGCTTCTAGGATGAGTGGGGAAATAAAATCCATGGACCGTTCACAGTCCTTGGCTTCTCTGCCAACAAGAGTGGCAATTCCTGCCAGCAGTGAAAGACTAGGAGACAGAGAGTTTCCCCCAAATCATCTTATGAACCTGGGATCAGATGGTAACAAACTGGATATCAACCTGGGTTAGGGCTAAACCTGTGACTGCAAACCTGGTAGCGAGAAATAGATATTTTTGCTGCACAGGAAATTTGCTGCTAAAAATAAAGGGGTGAGGTGACAAGGGAAGCTTTTTTATTTCCTGCAAACTATTAAAAAATTTAAATGTTGCACTGAATCTTGCATACATTCCTCTAGAGTCAGCAGGTCACAGGTACAGTCCCACGGGTTTACTTGAGAAGTTCCATGTAGACGTATCATGGCATAGGCACACACAACCCCAAGCCCCTTTACAGAACACAAACTGGTTACATTTGGTGGGACTGGTTTTTAAGGGGCTCCCATTCTACTGTTTCATTTCCATGTCTGCAAGTCACTGTGGATCCAAATGATGGCATGCAGTTGTCCAAACAATGCACCAACTATGAGGAAAGAAACTGGTAGATAGACATCTTCAAGCCATCATTTGCAAATGAAAAAGAGTACCCACAATTATTTGTGGGTGCAAAATGGAAGACTGGTTCCAGATGCAAGTTTGTAATTAGATGTGGCCTGTGACAATGTGTGGAAAATGTTTTCCTGCCTTTAACAGTGGTTACCTGGAGCCTACTGCTCTGCTCATACCCTCCTTACATTACAGTCAGTTACTGCTGACCATTTCACTGCAATAAGAGAACTCTCAATTCACATATACAGCATGCCATAGACACTAAAATCAAGAGAGTGTTCAGGGATAACCAAAAGTATCACACAACTGAGTTACTTCAGTCTTTTTGGCTTCCGTGGATGCTCTATTTGAGTAACTGGGTCCTAGGATCGTTGAAAGTCTTTACTCAACACACCAAGGTTCACTATTAAGGTTAGAAACAAGCAACATTACTGAGCATCACCTGACCTGGAACTCTCCTTAGAACTAAAGAAAAAACTCACAGAGGGTTTGGTCTCTGTGTGCTCTGAGTCTTGTGCAAAACTTGGGAAGGAGCATTCTGGAGCAGTCTCCAAACTCCGGGTCCAGAGCGGAGAGTGGAATCTTCCAAGGGACATTACAACAACCAACAGTCAAACAGCATCATCACTGAGGCTATATTTGCTGGGTAAGGGGTTGACAGTTGAAAGAAAAAGTCACATCCAGTTTGCATAAATATTCCCAGCAGGAGAGGCAGGGTTTAGCATGATATGCAAGTATTCCATGTCTTCATCATATGGCACTTGGCAATGCATGGAAGACTTATTCCTGCATTTAACTGTAGTTACCTACATCCCATTACTCTGCAAATACCTTCCTTATATTACAACCAGACAATCGCTACGCTCTCAAATGAAGTCAGACAGGAAAATGATAAAACACAAGAACACCCTATCACCTGTGGGTGAACACTTTCCACAAAGCGATCACGCCAGGTCTGACCTGTCAGACCTCAAAGGAAACTGGCACAACGCTTACAAAAGATGAGCATGGGAGCATAAATTCATAACTTTGCTAGACACCAAAAATCATATTCTTAATAAAGATACTGGATTTATGGCTTATTAAAACAATCTGTAACCCCTTAGCCCCCATTTTCATCCTAAAACTAAAGGGTATTAATGGGATTGAATGGTTCTTTGAATATGTTATAACTATTTATGCTAAACTATCTGTCTGATCTTGTACTCTGGGTACCTTTCCTAGACCTGAAGAAGAGCTCTGCGTAGCTCAAAAGCTTCTCTCTCCCCAACAGAAGTTGGTCCAATAAAAGATATTATCTCAGCACCTTCTCTCTGTCTCTCCTTGGACCAACACAGCTACAACCACCAGTGCATACAGCATTGTTCACTGTCAGTGTCTTTGTAGCGAGAACCTGTTCTGCTTTGTTTCTGGTTGAACCTTTCAGATTGGAGCAATAGAGGATGCCCTTTTTAAGCATGAAGGGAGTCTGAGATGAGGATCATCTCACTACCTAGGGGTCAGGATGAGAATAGCTTTGTTTGCAGTGACTAATTAATTCCTGGGCCAAGCCCTGAATTCTTCAGAATTGTATTGAAATTGGCCCAGTCACTGGGGCTAGGAAAGTGAACGTTACCGTGTGGGGGATGTGCACGTGCTGTGCCCTGCTTACAGAGCTATGCTACAATCATCCTTTATATAACTAGTCAGCATTACCTCAAGCAGCACTTTTCACCCACTCTGCAGAGAGGCCAACATACTGGAGACCGCAGCGCTGATCATTTGGGTGTGAAAGCACAGATTATCCTGTGATCATCTTGTTCCAGTCATAGTTGTAGGATAGAACATTTCATCAGAATTATCTGTACAATCACTCCTGGGTTCCAGTTATGCCTGAGGCATTTGCAAAAACAATTTGGCAACTGAGGTTGTCATGTTCTAATCTTACCGCCACTTATCTTTGTCTCAGATTCTGAACTTCCAGTTGAAACCAAAAAAGAATGGCTTCTTGTAAGGCCAATCAGAGGTCAGAGCAAACAAGATCATATCGGAACAGGTGTATCATTAGGACTTGCTGTATTGCTATTAATCAGTTAAAGCAGCACTGAAAGCATTCATCGTACTTGATGTAGTTCCAGTCATATCCCCTCCTTGCAGGCTTAGGCTCTCTACATTGCAAAGTTAAACTGAATTAAGTTACATTGACATACTGCCACTGCTGTAATTAAACTGCTGTGGCATGTCCACATTATGCTCCTTGTGTCAGTGGAGCGCATCCACCATAGCAGCTCTTGCATCAACACAGAAAGCAGTGCACCATGGATAGCTATTCCACTGTGCAGCTGCCCACAGGGTGCTTTGGGAAGAGTTTGCAATGCCTCATGGAGGGTAGGTTCTGTGTCACATGACACCAGTTCCTCAATCTCATCATTCCATGGGCATCCTACTAGGTTTCCACAAAAACAACAAGGAGTCTGGTGACACCTTAAAGACTAACAGATTTATTTGGGCATAGGCTTTCATGGGTAAAAAACCTCACTTCTTCAGATGCAGGTTCTCACTTCTTCAGGTGAGGTTTTTTACCCACGAAAGCTTATCCCCAAATAAATCGGTTAGTCTTTAAGGTTCCACCAGACTCCTTGTTGTTTTTTGTGGATACAGACTAACACGGCTATCCCCTGATATTAGGTTTCCAAACGCTTTTCAACTACCCTGGTAACCTGCCAGCCAACCATTGTGTCAGAAAGCCTGGATCCTGCACTGCTCTTCAGCACTGTGCTGTGTGTTATGAACACAAGGCTATAAGAGGAGCTGAATGGGGGGGGGTGCTATTCACCACCACCCCTGACCCGAGCCAGCTCCCTCCTTGTAGAAGTGGCATGTCTGCAGCTCTGCACCTGAAGCAGCTATTTCCTTCCTTTGCGGCTTGCTACAGATATTTGATTTTTACACGGCACAGCTGCATGTCCCTATTGTAGCCCTTCTCCTCCAGGCCCCAAGCAAGTTCCTGAGGCTGGAGCGGAACTGGGCTTGCACAGCCTGCTCTCCCCACAGACCCAGGAGAGTCGCCACCTCCTGTGTACTCCAGGCAGGAGCGTGTTTGCAGCCTTGAGCCGGCCTGCTCAGCTGGGCAGTTGCTATGGGAGCTCTACACACTGAGGAAAACAGGGAGAGCAAATTTAAAACTTCCTGGAGCTTTAACAGGCGGGCGGGGGTGGGGGGGAATTCACCTGTGTAGCTGGCTGCAGAGCAGCAGAGTTCAAAATGGTGACCAGAGCGGTCACTGTGGGCATTTGTGGGATGCTTCCTAGAGGCCACTTAGGGCAAAGTAAAGAACGCTGTGTTTACACTGACACTGCGTCGCTCTGACTATGTCGCCTTGACTACATCGCCCTAAGCTCTACGCCTCTCGTTGAGGTGGTTTTATGATGTCAGCATCGCAGGCGAGTTAAATCGGCAGGAGGAGCATTGCAGTGTGTACACCTCCATAGTTAGGTCAACGTTAGCTGCCTTATATCGACAAAACTGTGTAGTGTAGACATGGCCTAAGGAGCGTTGCGATCATCTGGCTGCCTAACAATTCATATAACTAGACCTGGCAAAAGTATTTGAGCTTCTCCCAAACACAGTAGTCAGTGGAGTTTACTTCAATTCACAGCAACAGATGGTCTTTGCCAGGAGATCCCATCTCCAGCTGCTGCCGCATTCTGATGTTGTGTAAACCCATCTCATTTATAGTAGTGCAGTACACTAAAAACAAAGGGAAAATTCTCAAAGGGATTGGTTTGGGGAACTATGAGAAAGTTTAGAAGCGCATCCACATTCTAAAACATTTGTCCATCCCTCTCTGAAACACTCTCCAATTACTATTGTTCATATTATAATATTACCTACAGAGCCCACTGTGGTAGGTATGGTACAAACACATAGTAAAAGTCAGTCTCTGCCCCAAAGAGCTAACACACTAAACAGACAGTTATTATCCCCATTTCACAGACGAGGCATTGAGGCACGGACAAATTAAGTGCCTCATGCAAGGTCACATGGAGTATATGGAACTGGGAATCAAAGCCAGACCTTAGAAGGCCCAGTTTAATAACTTAATCACAAGATCTCCTTTTCCCTCACATCCCCGCTGCAGATTTTCACTAAAGCAGTTATGTAGGTTTTGCCTCGTCTCTCCCACAACCAACCCACTCACCCCATATAAACCAGCGCACTGGCGAGGGGGTGGGGGGATACCATGCCTTTCCACCCACAGAAGATGTGGACACGGGTATCCCTGAAGACCTAGACTAGCCCTTCCTTTTCCTATTCTATTTATTTACAATCGTTTTGTTTGCTAGGGATTTTTTCTTCTTTCAAACCAGGAGGAGAGTGCAACAGTGTCTTGCATGAGTAAGAATCTGTTTTCACCAACACCCACACGTTGACACAGCAATTCCTTTTAATAGCTGCATCTTTACAGAAAACAGATCTGTGCTCTTTTTCTGGGCCTCCCCCAATACATATATGTGTGAGAGAGGTGCAAGAAGGAAAAGAGAGGCCTTTCCGGTGTGAGGAAGGCACGGCCTTCCTGGAGTGATGTCTAAGGGTTTGTGTACACCACTGTTTTTGTTGGTAAAACTTTTGTCGGTCAGGGATGTGAAAAGAAAAAACAAACTACACCCCTGACTGACCTAAGTTTCACTGACAAAAGTGCTGGTGTGGACAGCACTGTATCGGAGGGAGAGGCTCTCCTGCCAACATAGTTAACACACTTGTTGTGAGTGGTTTAATTATGCCGGCAGGAAAGCAGCTACACAGGAGACCTTACAGTAGCACAGGTGCTGCAGTTCAGGTCCATAGTGTAGACATAGCCGAATAGAGGAGAAGCCCAAGTCGTAGGGTGGAGGGGAAACTGTGGGTGAAGAGGGCAGTCATGAAGACCCAGTAGGGTATGTATTGTTGGAGTGGAAAGATGGGGGAAGGAGCTATAAGACCAGACAGAGCCTGGCTGGAAGTGCAAGGAGGAAGAGACGAATAGAGCCTGCTAGAGCCTTTCCTGGTGGGGACGACAGGATGTTGCTGGGAGACGCAGTAGGGAGAGGCAGAATTAAATCAGGCCCCCTCCAGTGGCCCTGCTGTCAAGCAGCTACAAGATTCTCCCAGACTATTCCTGCATTCAGAGCAGTCCATCAGCGGGCACCAAGTTCCACCCCACTTGCTGCAAGACTCATGTGGTCAATCAGGCCCCGGTTATTTCCCTTCTCTTCTTTGCCCCTTGCCCATTCCTCCCCCAACATACTGGAAAATATTTCCAGGCCAGAAATCTTCATGCTGAAATTGAGATTTGTGCGAATGAGCACTGTGATTTAAAAAAATTGAAGGCTTTCAGTAGGAAATGTGAACCTCAGACTACACCCCGCCCCCACCCGGGGTGGGGTTTTTTATTGCTCATTTGGTATTTGTTTATATGAAATAATTTCCCAAAATGCAGTTTGCCCAAGCGCTTCATGCTAACGGCAGCCGTGGGCCGAGACCCTGGAAATACCTGCCTACACTTCACACCTCTCTCTGTGCTGTGCGTTGGTACAGTCCCACATTTCCGCTTCAGTACAGCAGCCACAGCACCAGATCATCATGCAAAAAGGACATGATTTACTGTTAGGGTTTGATTATGGGCTCGCCCTTTTGGAAGCCAACAACTGGAGGAAGTGACTCCTCCTCACACCCCTCCTGGGAGGAGTGCTTGGAGGAGGTACATTGCTGGTGCACTTCCCTTTGGTCCCCTCTCTTTCTGCTCAGCACAGCGGTACTGGCAACCCCTTTCCAGGAACCCGCACAAGTTGATATCATGCCTTTATTTCCTTCACGTTGTAACACATAGTACAAAGTGACATCTAACACGTCCTGCCACCTCCTAGAAACAGAAAGAAACCTGTGGTTAAAGCACTGGATGGGGACACAGGACACCCGGATTCAGATCTGGTTTTGTCACAAACTCCTTGGACAAGTCACTTGATCTCTTTGTGCCTCAATTTCCCACTCGTGATACTAATGTCCTAGGTCAAAGGGAAGATGTAAGAAAAAAAATCGATTAAGATTCAGATACATAAAGCACTCATCACCATTGTAAGTAGCAAGATCGCAGATGGGCATAAACCAGGTCTCAGACTTGGGGGGATGCCAAATCCTCATATCATTCTACAGCCCTAGCTTAGCGCTGCTCTCTCCAGTCTAAAATAACTTCCTTGTAACTAAAAGAAAGTCCTGCAAGGAAAGCATTAAACTGGAAAAAGTAAGACATATAGCCAGAAGCTGTTGACTAATTCTCTCATTAGCCCCTTTTGCTGCTGGGATGTGAAACACATGCAGAAGATACAAGATTCTAAGCTCAAACCACCATAGAATCTGACACTATCTGGGGCCTGATCTTTTAATACCAAGTGCACCCTCTCTCACACACACACGAAACCTGAGCTTGCACAGGTTGGCATATTGTACATGCTCATAACTAGACACGGACATCTATTTAGTCCTGAGGGCACAACAAATAACCTGGATTTGCACATGGAAAACATGCATGAAAAAAATAGGTGAAGACCACCAGTCTCTACTTTGTAACAATCACGCCCTGGTGCATGCTCCCAGTAGGTAGGTTGCACACCCTACATTCCATAGCTCACCAAAGCAGCTAAGCACTTTGCTGGAGATCAGTGGACTCAAGAATTAGTTTGAGCATGTGCAACAGCAAACACGAGGTTTCTCTGGCTGCCTGACTCCCAGGAAGAGTTCAGCTTTTCACCCCAGTCAGATCTCGGGGTTCAAGCTCATGGCCTCTCACTTGACACACAGAGATTATGCAAATTTTAAATGTTTTGCTAGCTTCTTGCTTTCCGAGAGTGCAGCTCTAAACCACAATGTTTTCTGACAGTTTTCATATGAATTGTCATCACACACTATGAGCACATGGGTAAAACACTCCAAGGATATCTATGCAGCATCTGGTCTACAGAAACCATAAGCCTGGGAATGGGAGAAGATGCACATTGTGAGCTATATCTAATATTCCCTCAACTCCCCCACCTGTCAGCATCCACCGCTTGGCCTAATGAAATCATTTGCACAAGCAGAAAGCTATGAAATGCTAACATGAAACATCATGCCCAGAGATTGATAGAGCAGGTCCTTAAGGGGCTCAGAAGTCAATGGGGGTAAGATGGGGCAGGAGTGCTAAGGGAGGAGGTGTGTCTAATGGTTAGAGCTGGAGATGGCCAGTCAGGACGGTTGGGGTCAAGGTTTTCAGAAGGCATCAGTAGTTTGGGGAGCTTCACTTGAGACATGTTAAAGAGGACTGACTTCCAGAAATGGCTGAGCTCCCACTCTCAAAATCTGGCCCCTTTCTGGCGTTTTAAGTTGGACTCCCAAAACTTGAGGCCTTCTGTAAATCAGCTGTCACGTAGGGAAATCTTGGACCAGGACTCTGTTCTCACATAGCAGCATTGGCCAAGCCATTTTCCATCTCTGTGCCTCCGTTTTCTCGTATGTAAATTGGGGGAACATTTAACAATGGCACAGATGGGTTGTGAGGCTGTTTGTTTGTTAATATTTGGAGATACTCAGAGGAAAGCTGTTATGTGGGACGAATTCTTTACACAGCAGGAATATCGCTGCTCATCTTCAAAGCAGTGTCCTGGTATTCAGTTAACGAGTTTCTACAAAGCATTGCGAGATCGGTCATTGACAGGCTAAGAGGGCCAGGTATGTGCCATCAGCAGCACTTAACAGTGACACCAGCGAGCCCCTCAAGTCAGGTAGACTCCAAGATTGGGAAACTTCTGTCTCCATCTGGACCTAGGTGTGAGAATGAAGCGCCATTGCTTGGAAGGGAGAAAAATGCTGTGAAGAACCACAGCCCTCCCCCTTCCACTGAAGGTGCAGATGGAACCCCCCACTCAACCTCACCCCATTTACTCCAAGTCACAGGAACCCTTACAATCCTTTTCAATTGAAGACCAAGCCCAGCCAAAAATGTTTTTCTACCTCCAGCTGGCTAGGAACCTTCTCCTCTCCCTCCTTGTTGAGGACCTGAGCACAGTGACTCAGGCACTCATCACCTCCAGCCTAAGATATTGCAACTCGCTGCATCTGAGGCTGAAGGTAGTAGCAGTGCACGACTTGATGGACCACCAGCAGCATATGTGCTCCAGTCCCATGATGGGCATCCATCACTAGTCCAAGGCCTAGGAGAACTGATCTTCAAAGCCTTTGATGGGTCAAGCCCCAGCTGCATCCCAGTCCATCAATCACCAGGACACCTGCCCTCTTCTGGGTCAAAGCAGAGCACAAAGCCCAGTAGGAAGCTTGAGAACTGGAACCATTCCCAGCTGGTCAAACTGAGTTGAACTGACCTCAGAGCAGGTCAAACTAACCCAGAGCTTGGCCATCTCTCAAGACTGCGAAAGATTTCCCACCATAACATTTATTATTTAGATATGCCAAGCACAGCTCCATATAACCAGGGAAGGCAGGAGACTCCATGGAGCTCACTAGATACCTTGTGCTGCTGATCTAATTTAGTTGGGAAAGTGTTTAGTTACCATCGTGGATGGGTGTAATAGAAAGACCTAATCAGATTTAGAGGAAACAGATTCCATCAGTTATTTAACAGGTGATAGCAGAACATACGTCAATCCCTGCTGGCTGGAACGGAAAAGAAAAAAGTCACCAGCCTCCAAAAGTGAAATCATACGAATCACGTAAAGCCCTTTGCGTTGCTTCCTCTGTGTCTGCTCTCTGTGGTTTGGCAAGGCTCATGGGCAGCCCTTTCATGTACTCACACTGGCAAGTGCTCGCCAACAGCTACAAGATTTGAGGTGGAGACTAAAAACTCACACCAGGCAGGTACTGATGGCAACACCTCCAGAAGCTACAGGATGAGGAAAACCAACATGAGCGTAGCAGGTCAGCACTGAGGTGCACTGGTGCAGCTAGCTGTATTGGGGCCCAACAACAAAAGAGTAAGGATGTGTAGGCTTGAATTAAGGTGCATTAGGTGTCTCTTGATGACAGCATTCTGTTACTCTGGTCAAACTAGAGCCGCCTAAATCACAGCTGTGCAAGGACCCATAGGATGCCAAGGGGTGCTGCAGGTCCAGGATTTAGACGGATTAACTGAGCTGTAGGGGCGTTGCAGGTCAGAATCAAGGTGCAATGGAAAAGCTGTAGGGGTGGCCGGGGCTGGATTAGCAGGACATGCTCTGGGTCAGGTGCGAGATGCAGTGGCAGAGGTGCATGGAACAGCCCAGATCGTGTTCTGAGCCTTTCTCAAAAGATCAGAGGTGTTCGGATCTAGAGGCTGGGTTTAGTGCCATGTCTGGTTCGTACAGTGTAGGGAGCTCTCCCTAAATAGGCTCCAGTGTCCTGCACTGGGCTGGCTGGGGGCCATTATGAGGAAAACCTTACAAAAATAAAAACCAACAACCGCCCCCGCCCCCCCCGGTCAAACACGCTTCAGCCAGTGGGAAGCTGAAAGTCAGAGTGAGTTGGGGGGGGCTGTTCTCGCTCATAGCCTTCCGCAGAGCTCATACCCACGCACCTCTGATAGTCCACTGCATTGTGCCAAAGGGCTCTCTGCCCTACCCCACAGCCACTGCTGCTCCCTGCCCTGAACTTCTGCTTGGTACCTTCTTATAAAAACCCAGCACTGCCAAGCTGGCCTTTGTCCCATCAGTTTCCTCAGAATTTACTGACGGAAGCAAAGAACTCAAGTGACAGATTCAGATTAAAAAGCAACAGCTGGGAGAGAAATAACTACGCTACGAGTAGGTCACCCCACATCTCTCTTAGGTACTTGTGTACCTCCCATTACCATAGCCTCCGAGTGCCTCACCATCGTTCGTATGGCCTCACAACACTTTTATTGGCTGAAGCCCAGGAGGGCGTTGGTGGACCCCAGGACTTTCTCCTCTTCATGTCATTGGCCGCAGCAGGAAGACTCAGCAACCGCCAAATTAAAAGGCAGAGAGAGCTGCTGCTGCAGAGGCAGCCCTAGGGTTGTGTGCATGGTGGTGCTTGCCTCGCTGGCCGCAGCAGAGAGAGCTTTGAGCCAAGCAGCTGAGCTGCAGCAGTCTCCCAAGGTTTGAAAGTTTCCGAAGAGCTGCATAGCATGAGGGGCCACGTTCACCCGCCAGCAGAGCCGGTCGGTTTGTTCCGACCCTCTCAGCCCTCTCCCAGCAGAAGGAAAGACCAGCACCAGCTGCACTGCTAATTGCCTTTGCTGTCCCGTCTCCAAGAATCAATACAAAGAGAGCTGGCAAATGAATCCCAAAAAGGAAAGGAGTTTTTTTTCCTCAGGATCTGCAGCTGCCTGTGAGCATCTGAGACCCTCTTCCAGTGCATGGTTAGTCCCCCTTCCCCTTTCTATATCCCAGCTTCAGATGTGGCTGAAAAGCAAACCATGACGGGAGCTGAGCCAACGTTGGATGAACAACTCCCTCTGCTGGCTCTTCCGTGTACTACTTGTCAATGCCATGTCCCATCAAGCTGACACTTCTGGGTCCAGCCCCTGTCCCACCCAACTGAGAAGACACTTGCAAACACTTGGTAAGAATGTGAGTGCATACAATTTCCCCCACACACAACCACCATTTCACAATAATCAGATCAGAACTTTGCACTGGGCCCTGAGTCACCCAGCCCTCAATCCAAAGGGTTTTGGCAGCGCAATGTTCCATGCACAATGAAAAGGAAGGGGGATTATCCTGAGCTAACCCACCCCTGTAATTCTACTGCTTTGACCACCTGCCATGAGGACTGTCCTCACCTCTGAGCAAAATCTATCCCCACTGCAAGAGGGAGCAGGGGGAGGAGGGAATCAGAGTCATGGGGCGCACTATGATGCAGGAAAAAAAATAAAAAATTTTGAACTAGTATTTGTTTAGCCAGGGTAAATGAAGCCACTTTGGCCTGAAACCTGCTCTGAGCTCCACAAAGGGGTCCCAGAGTTCCACTTGCACAGAGCAGTGGCAATGGCCACATCAGGGATTAATTTGCAGGGAAACCAAGCATTCGCACAGCTCCAACTGAAATCAATGGAGTAAAATCCACCCTTGTGCAAACAGCCAGAGCAAGGTCTATGCAAACTCCAATCCAAGTGGTGCATAGGCCCTGTGCCTGGAGAGTTGGAGCCAGAGTCAGTGCGTTTTTCCCTGGACTTTACTCGGCTTTGGCTCAGACCCAGGGTGAATCCCACCCTGCATTGTGCTCAGCCCCTCTGGGAAAAAAATGAAGCCCTGAGTACTGCACTGTGAAGATCACCAGAAGCCAATCTGGAGTAACAAGCCGCTTTCCGCTCTACCACACATGCAAGGAGGAGGAAGACTGCGTGACGCATGAAGTGTCTTTAATCCGAAAGAGGGAAAAGCAGACCAGAAGGATTAGTATAAGCCAACAGACCAAAAAAGAATAAAAATTTAAAAACTTGTCTTTAAAACAAATTCAAATTCCATACAGTGCCTAAAATGTCACCTAAAAACTAAACATTTCCATAAAAAAATGTTTTTTGTTTGAACACATTAAAATGCAGTGAAACAACGTGACAAAAGGTGTGTGGTGGGAGGAATCAGACTAAAGAGTTCAGGGAAGCTATTCTGCTGCCAGGAGTAGAGACTGGTTGCAAACACCACCAGAAGTGGAGAGGTGGTGGGGACGCAGATGAAGTCAGAGACTGCTTTCCCCTTTGGTAGCATGTGGGCAAATAGGGATGAGATTCAAGATGGGAGCTCACCGTGAGCCCGGGGTGCTGGGGAGAGGAGAAGGAAGGGAAGGGCTCAGTGCTCAAGCCCCAGCTGAAGCTCTGAACAAGACTGAAGCCCAACTGATCTTTTAGATACATTCCCAATTTCTCCCATCCATGCCTGAGTCAGCTGGTTTTCTTGGTGGGACCTTGACCGGCTTCTTCCCATAGTGACTTCTTGCCACTGGGGGTAAGTAACAGCCGAAGAGCTTAAGTAAATGCCGCAGCATGGCAGGAACTGAAATCCACAGCAGTCACCAGCCCGATGGCTCAGAAAGGGGTGAGGAGGAAGTGCCCCATTTGACTCCTGCTTCCCCGATGCAGGGTAAATGTGTTTCCCACATCAGAGGGGGGCAGGAATAGGTTAGCTGGGGTGAGTGAAAGGGCTCAGCCTCTCACAGGCTCAATGGTAAGTGCTGGGGCCCCCTGAGGAGAGGGGGATTTGCACGGGGGCTAGTCCCTGTCTGCTCTCACCTCCGCAGCAGGTTTAGAAGAGGTGCAACTTGATGCTAAGTGGTAGTTCTGGACTGCCATGCTCAGTACAGCGAGCCAAAGGCACAGGAGCCCAGAGAAAGACAAGGCAGGACCCTGCAAAGGGTTCGGCGCTCACCGCATGGGACAGTAACGAAAACTGGACAATGGGGCATCTGCTTTAGGTGCTTCTGGTCTAATCCCACGAAGGCTGGGGTGGCTGTAGTGAATTTGTTAGAGGCATCATCATCCCTTCCCCAAAAAGTCCCCTGAGATCAGAATTGAACTCCAGGCATGTTACAGGCCCCATATATTCATCCAGAAAGAACACCCCAGTGCGTGCATGGACTCACAAACTACAGGCCCCCCGGACGTATACACGCACACAGCCCAGACACACACAATGGTAATTGAAAATAACCTTGTGCATGCACCGTTAGAGCCAAGGCTTTCCATTTAGTGGGGATTTGTGCCACGAAGCCTTTAAAAAGAAATTTTCCAGGTCTGAAAAGGTGCTCCAGATCCACAGGCTCTCCCAAGACCCCCCCAAACCACCAGCTCCTGAAGATAAATTAAGAAAAGGAGTGTGGGAGGGACTAGAAGCCACATAGAATGTTCCTATCCCCGAACCTCTTTGTTTCAGCCTGTGTTTACCAGAGGCTCACCTGAGGGGCTAATCCATCAGCACTAGGCAAAAAAAGTCAGAAGCCTTCATCTCTAGCCAGCGCTTTGCATGGGAAACATACTGTCTGGGTTTCAGCATTACAGTAGTTTTAAAAAATATTTATATATTATATACCCTAAAAAGGTCGCCACAGGAATTTCCATGTCTTTGTAAGGAAGAAGGAAAAAAATATTAACCAAAAATACAACAAATTACCAGAGCTGTTCAACTCTCAGGCCAAAAATAAAGATGTGTGTATCTCACAGGGGCCATCTCCTCCCCTGCGCCAAAAAGGCCAGAAACAAGGGTGGGTAGCTAAAAAACAACACGTCTGTTATAAATGTCGGAATTCCACATTTTGATGAAGTCCGTCTTTGTCCTTTTCTTAAAAAATATATATATACTATTGCTTTCTCGACGGCCAGGCAGGGCTCGGAGGGGGCCCTCAGTGGGGGAGTGCTGTCGGCTCAGAGGGGTTCGCTTTCTTTCGTCTCTTCATGAGCAAAGGGTTGGAGGAGTCTTCGATTTTCTTTATCTTAATTTGTTCATAATCTACTCTCATGGTGGCCAAGGCACTCGTCATCTCCTCCTAGAAACACCAAGTAAAATACAGGGCCTGGTTAGCGATGGGGGCATCTGACATTGATGCTAGAACCCCTGTGCTTGGGCCCATGTCCATTGTCCATGCCCATACACACGTGTACCCCTACACAAGACATTCATAAATCCTAAGGCCAGACAAGACCACTGTGGTCATTTGACTTCCCGCATAGCACAGGTCAGAGACTTTCACCCAATGGTTCTATTAACGTGTCATTGAACACAGATGTTTTAGAAAGGCATCCCAAGTTCGATGTTAAGTCTAGCGATGGAGAATCCACCACATCTCTTGGGAAGCTGTTCCAGTGGTTCATTACCATCACTGTTACAAATCTGTGGTTTGTTTCCTGCTTTAATTTGTCTAGCTTCTAACATCCAGCCATTGGCCCTTGTTCACCCTACAATCTAGGTCTTGTTCCTTGGACCAAATCATTTCACACACCACTAAGCATTCCAACTTGGTAGTCTGTGGCTCGGTTGCTAGTGGACAAGTAGCCCTTTCCAACACAACACAGTGCCGGCCATTCCCCACCCTGATCCCTGTTACTATCCAACAACGGTCTAGTGGTCCACAGCAAGTGAAATTAGCTGGTCGCCTCCATGCAGTCCTTCATGCTCATATCACAGACAGAAACGACTTTATTATTAGCCTCAGCAGATGTGCAGAGGATTGAAGAGGCCACAAAGACAATCATCCACTCATGCCTCCAGGTCAAGTTGGAAACCCAGCCAAAAAACGTGCTATAGTAACAACACAGTCCTTACTAGCACAGCCAGGGCCAAAACCACACCAAGGCTGCTGGTGGGAAAAAGCGGAGAAAAGGCTTTGCACGGCCACTAATCACAAATTTACACTTTTTCTTTTTTTAGCATGTGGATACAAAATTATTCCAGCCCCTTAATTTCACTAATTTCCTATTTCCAGGACTCTTATAGAAATGGGCTGTGAAAAGCAGCTCGTCCCTCCGAATAATCTCTCATATGCAGGTTCTGTGTAAGGAAGCTTTTTTTAGTAGCACTAAATTTAGTACAGCAAATCAAGGCCCTGATCTTGCAAGCTACTCCAGGTGGGCGCAGAGTACAGCTGGCAGGGGCCAGTGACCTGGCTCCCCATAGCCTCGCCAAGCATGATGTTTATGTCCACTGAGCTGAGGCACTTGGAGAGCAGGCTGTACCAGCTATGCTTCCTGGAACAGAGGTGGGTCAGGGGCAGAAGCGATTCAGAGTTTTTACCTTGACGTCCTCCCACAAGTCTTTCTCTTCTTTCAGGACTCGACTAGTGTGCAGCGGCGTCTGGGGCACCTGCATCGATTGCTTTAGAGGAGAGGGTAAGAGAAACAAAGGATGAGCCTCCAATAAAAGTCCCTGCTATCCCATTTCTTAGTTCCAGCAGCTGCCCCATTTCCGGGGCTCCGTGTCTTGCCTCTAGAAAGCCATGCACTTACCATGATCCAGGGGTGGTTCATGAACTCTGTTATCGTCATGCGCTGGGTCGGATCCGTCTTCAGCAGATTCCGGATCAACTGTTTAACTGGGGGGGGGAGGGAGGTTTTAATTAAAAAGAGCACTTAGAATATTATTCTCCCCAAAGGTACACTATGCCCTAGCAACCACCAGAACCTCCGCTGGTCTCTTTGGCCTGGTCTACACTAGGGATTTCCCCAGTTGAAGCCATGGGTTCTGTGACAGACTGATAGTATCTTATAACATCCTGGACAAACCTTATTAAATAAGGGACCTTTGGAGTCCACTGTTATTAAACAGGGGATCATGTGAGTGTTATTGTAGAATTGTATGTACCTTCTCTTGGAGGAGAGGGATGCTCCAGCTGGGACAGTATAGGTGCACTTCTCCTTATCAGCCCCTTGAAGCCACCCCTCTGGAGAGGTGCACCTATACTAGTCCTGACTGGATTCTCAAGGGACCAAGAAACAAAGAAAGGATTTTTGGATGAATAGCTTCATTTTAACCAGGCTCAGGGCCTTTCTCCTGATCTAGCAAACAGACAGGCCCCTGGTCCACAGAGGGCCCCAATCCTTAGCAAAGAGTAGGAAGGACTGGGCCCACTGAGGGCCCATCAGACTGTGTGCTTGTTCTAAGCTGTGATGAACTTGAAGCCACAAAGAAACCACTTGGTTGGGGTGCTAAAGGATTGTTCCTGCCAGAGCCCCTGTTTGGATTGGGGTGAATGCCGCTAAGCTTAATAGTAAGTGTGTGGGCGGGGGGGGGGGGGGGGGACGGACTGTTTTTAACATGTTTTCTCTGGAAAATTTTTACCTTGAGAATAAAAAAAGACTTGCATAAAAAGAGCTGTGTGGTATCTCCAGCTGTGGGCAGCCACACTGTTAACCGTCTCTGGAGAGACGGCAGGCAGCTGTGCTTGGGCAGCCTGTCTCTGCTGGAAATAACACAATGAAAGCAGGGAGCCATACAGCCTGGAAATGTCCTAGTCAGGAGGGAGAGAGACACGGGTCCCCCCAAGAGAGGTGATGGCAAGGGGAGCCAGGAACTGGAGAGGGGGTGCCCTTGGACGAACATAGAGGGGGAACATTAATGCAGCAGCCCAGAACTGTGACAGGTGCTAAGCCCTAGCATAGACAGGCAAAGCCACTATTCAAATGGGATATATGGCACCAGCGTAAGTCACAGTTTCACCTGTCTACACTAGGGACCTGCACCCGTACAGCTATACTGCTGTCTGAAATAGGACAAATCCCCACGTTAGGCAAGGCCTTGTTCTACACCTGGAGATCGCAGGCACACACAGGCTGAGCTTTCCCATTGGGCATTATAGCTACAAGCCTGACACGCCCCAGGAAAGGGAAACCACATTGCCAATATCGGAATACCCAGTCCCTTGGGATTTCACCACAGGTAGTGCAGGCACAGCTTCTGCAACATGTTCGGGTAGCAGGGACACACAAGTTCATGGAGCAGACACTCTGCCACAGCTTTTACCTTCTTCAGACACTTCTGACCACTCAGGGTTGGGAAATTCATATTGGCCCATTCGGATCCGTTTTTTCATGCCTGGAGAAATGGCCAGACCATGGTTGGAATAGAAAGGGGGATACCCACACAGCCTAAGCCAAAGAGAGAGAAAGTAATGAAGTGATCTGCAGAGGGGAAATCCTTTAGACTGCATTAGAAACTTACTAGAACAAGTTTCCTTGCTTGTATTATAAGCTGAGGTCAGGTCTGGCTAGCTTGCCCGACAGCATCCTGGGATAGCTGAAGTGGGTTATCCTTACCTCTATGAGAGTAATTAGGTCAATCTAAGAAAGCAGAAATTTTAGGACTAAAACAAGAAAAACTCACCAGCAGGGAGATCTGTTAGTCTCTGGAATACTTCTGCAAGGGGCGCATGGGACCCCCATTGCTTTGCAAATAGGCCCGGCTGAGCACTAGACAGACACTGTACGACAGGGAACAATCCTGCACTGGCTTGGACTAGAGAGACAAGGAGCCAGATTTTTAAAGGTCTTTAGGTGCCTAAATATGCAGATAGGCACTTAGTGGGATTTCAAAAGCAGCTAGGCACCTAATTCCCAGTGATCTGAACAGGAATTAGGAGCCCACGTGCTTTTGAAAATCCCGTTAGGCTCTTCTCTGTTTTTAGGTGCCCAAATACCTTTAAAAGTCTGGCCCTAAAGGTACGTCTACACAGCAGTTAAACACCCACGGCTGGCACAGCTCAGCTGACTCAGGCTTGCGGGACTCAAGTTATGGGGCTCTAAAATTGCTGTGTAGACGTTTGGGCTTGGGCTAAAGTCTGAGCTCTGGGACCCCAAGAGAGGCGAGGGGTCCCAGAGCCCGGCTCCAGCCTGAGCCCAAACATCTACACAGAAATTGATAGCCCCGCAGCCCAAGCCAGCTATCCTCGGACAGCCACGGCCATGCTGCAGGTCTTTTATTCCAGTGTAGATGGGTCCTACATGACACAATAGGTTTGCCCCCATTTCTAATATTCATGACCATTTCACTGCTCTAAGAGTCATTTGTCCCTGGTAGGTCTGGGTCAGTCAGCACGCACTGAATGGCAAAGCGGGGTCCACAGGGAACCGTCCCAGACTGGTGTCTTTCTGCAGTGGAGAAGGAGAAGGAAGTCAGATGTTCATGCATGCACCTAGTGCAGCTTTCCCAGCATGCTGCTTGGCCAGACTCAGGGAAAGGACATTGCATGTTTCACCCAGGGAGCGCCCTGCGAGCCTGCTTGGGGACAGATACTGAGAGGGTGGAAGCTGCAGCTCCTCTGGGTTATGCATGAGCGATGCTCATCAGGATAGTACAGGGGAAACCGCTTACTTACAAAATGTACATGATGACGCCCAGGGACCACATGTCACAAGACTTATCATACTTCTCCGGGCCCAGCACCTCCGGGGCTGGGGAAAGAGAGAAAGAACGAAAGAACAAAAGAAAGAAAGAAAAAAATTCACAATGTGCAAGGAGGCTACGGGGTTAAATACAGAAGTGATGCCTCTGGAGGGAAAAGCGCTAATGCAGGCTGAGACCATGGATTTGATGGACCAATCACTCCAATCCTGAGCCATTTGACAGTAGATGCAGCTTAGCACAGTTAATGAAGTGCTCCAGAGAGGTCCTACTCTTGGAAAGAACCTAATTATATAGGTTCTCTTGCCACACTGTGCCAAGGGAGCCAGGACTAGACTAGCAAGGGGTGCTACACATCAGGCCAGAGGGGCGTTCACAGAGCTGTGTGGGGCAAGTGCCAGGGAGAGTCTCACGAGCCCACACTGTGACTTGCTTATACAATGCCTTGATGTGTGCTAGATGCACTGCAGAAAGAGGAGATACACATGCTCCTGCCCTGCTTATCACACCTGGCACAGGACCTGGGATGGCATTTGCAATATACCTGGCTGTAATTGTCACCATCACCTCCTGAGCAGGGACCACAGCAGAACAAATCTCCAGGGCATGTCTGCTATGAAACCAGGCCCATGAGTTGCCCAGCAGAGGAGCTTGGATTTTAACATGGCAGTAGGGCTGGGAACCCATAGCCTTTCCAGCTCTGCAGCCCATACTAGAACTTCAGAGCTGAATACCCCAAAGAACTCTGTCTGGATCAGAGTTCTGCTTCTCAGGCCCAACCCTACACCCCGCTACAGCTATAGTTCAAACTGAAATTATGGGCCTGATGCAGGAACTACTCCCTTCGGTTCTCTGGCTTGTGTTATACACTGGCAGCCAGACTAGATGATCACTGTGGTCCCCTTCTGGCCTTACAGTCTCTGAATCCAGAGCTCCTGGCCTTCCCTGCACAAAACAGCAGCAATACCGGGAGAGTCTGGATGTCTGTAACCCCCATTCCCTGGAAGGGAGCGAGGCATCTCAGCTCCACCAGTGACTTACCTACATAGTAAGGTGTGTAGCATGGCGTGGCCAGGGAGTTGTGTGTGGTGGTTTCTTTAGCAAAGCCGAAATCGGTGAGTTTTAGTACAGTGTTCGGCCTTTTCGAGGTGTACAAGAGGTTTTCTGGCTGTGAAAACACAATGAATAAAAAGCAAACTAAGTGCTGGCCAAGTCCTCTGAGCTCCTACTTCCTGCATAGCCAGGGGCAGCATTAGAACAGTGCTAGCATGTCAGAGTCACTGAAGGTTTGACCATGAACATACCAGTGGGAGTCATGTGGTTAGAAGTGAGCCAGAGAGGATTCCATCCACCCCATTGCAGCTCAACTCTCAGCGCTTTGCTGCCTGATTTTTCCCCCCCAGGGCAAGACCTGATTTGTAACAAATGAAGTGGGTCACGTATCAGAGATCCCAGAATCACTCCTTCTCTCCCCACTCGCACCCCTGAGCCTTCCAAGTCCTAGCTAGGTCCAGAAGCAGAAGTCTGAAGATATGGCACAGTTAGTGGGACTTCCAGGCCAGTTCTATAAACCCCAACACATTCAGGTAAGGATCTACAACTTCTGAGATTTGTTACAAGCCAGCGAGCGAGACCTGGGATATTCTGCAGAGAGCACTGTCTCCCACACTAATTGACAGTGAAGAGCTAACAGGAGGGGTGTGGACACTGGTAGTGTGGAGCTGTATAATCAACAGGGAAGGGCAAGTCTCACAAAGCCCTTCCTGAACCCATCCCTTGCCCCAGGGGCTTGGTACTATTCAGGCAACTTGCACTGATTTTCCCGACACAATTTTAGATCTTCAGTTTTCGTGCTTCTCTTGACAGTTCCCTCTCTGCCCCCTCCCACACCATAATCTCCTCAACCAGGAAGCTGCATCTCTCAGGGAACTGCGGGCACCTTTGCAACTTGTAAATCTGTGGCCAATTGGGGTTGTTTAGCCCCAATAGCCTGGGGAAATGCCAATCAAAGTAACTGTATTCTGCTTCTGCAAAATTCCCTGTGGTTTCATTTGGACGTGGGACTCCTCTTTGCTTCCTGCCCTGGGCAGTGGTGTCATGCGACTGCGGAACAGCTGCTGTGGGGTGGCTGCGTTTCAAAGGTGGATGGAGGGTTGTCTGTTTCTGAACGGCACCACACCCCAGTATACAAAGTTCTTTGAGACAACAGATGCTATATGAAAATACAAGACCATATGAACAAGGAAGTCTTGTCTGCTTACAAGTGAATTCTAGAACAATACAGACCTCACCCTTTAAGAATTCTGCTGATCTTACAGAAAGGAAATGCTATTTTTTTTACAAGGACTCATTGTTTCAATGGACTTCACCCTATAGGGCAGGGGAAATGATAAGGGCCAGGTCCACACCCCAGAGTCGGGGAGACTTCAATTTCAGCAAGTTATCCACTTCCCCCTCAGCCAAACTAGCCACCATCTCACCATCTCCATTATGGGCTCTGATTGATCTCTGCAGGTAGCCTGCAATGAAACCCAAAGGCCAGCCGGAGCTGAACTGGGCTGGCACTTTCCCCAGCTGACCTCTGCTTCCACGGAGGCCGTTCCCATAGACATGTACAGAGAGATAGTGCCCAGACCGAAAACCTATGATCCAAACACCCCAACCTTGGAAGGGTCCTGCTCCTGATCCGAAGGGTCAAGTCCCCATACTGACAGAGACAGGAGTACAAGAGTTCAGCTGTTAGATTTTGTTTGAAAGGCAACAACAGGAGCCATGAGCTGTACTGCTCTTCCACCCCATCCTGCATCTCTCCTGCCTTTCAAAAAGCACAGGTTACCTGAGGCCGGTTAACCTCAGTGGGCCTCTTAAACGCACGCTAGGGAGTGGCTGCAGCATTCCTCTGGATTGTACAATGTTATGTGGGCCAGGACATGGGGGTCGTGCAAGCAGAGGGCCGTCCGCTAGGGGCAAAGACTTTGAAAATACTCTCTAGCATCTGCTAGGCGCTCGGTACCTTAACATCCCGGTGTGCTATGTTAATCGAGTGCAAGTACTGGATGGCTTCTCCAATGCTCTTCATTATTTCTGAAGCCTCTAGAGGAGTTAAAGAAAATGTAAAAGTGTTTAAAACTCAGCAATTTAAAGTAAAGCCACTCCCCAAGATGATACATGTGCACCTCTGAAGGCAAGAGCTGGAGAGCGCCACAGAGAAACCCTCAGAGTCAGAAAGCAAAGAAGCTCTTGTGCCTGAAGTCTCCCTTTCCGAGCAGGGTTCTTCACATGGGACCTGCCCGCGAAGAGAGTAAACCTGCTACAATCACATACAATAACAGGGATTTGGGGGCACACCAGCCACTGGCTTTGACCCTAGACTGTTCAGTAGGCTGAGCTCAGTATGGCTAACAGAGACCACTGCCTGCCACTTTGGACAATGGAGAGACGAAGAGATTTGGATAGTCAGAAGCTCAGCTCTCATACTTAGCTGCAAGGTGGCTGGAGAGTGCCGGTGCACACAAATCTGAGATTCAGGCAGGATTAGACCTGGCTAGGAAAAAATCTTGCCTCCCTTCCCCAAGGAAAAATTTCAGTGACAATGGAAATTTTTTTCCTTTCCAACCTTTTTCTGGGGAAAAGAATCAGGTTCTCTTAAAATTACCTACATTTGAGAGAGTGAGAGAGAGAGAGAGAGAGAGAGAGTGTGTGTGTGTGTGCGCATGCGCGTGTGCATGTGCAGAAGTTCCAGCCAGCTCTAAGGCAAGACATTTTCACTCAACCAACATAAAACAGACAAAGGGTTAAAAAAAGCCCTCGGTCCCCTCCATACCCCGTTCCGTGAAGGCCTGGTCTCCCCTATCTTGAATTCGACTGAAGAGCTCCCCACCATCCAAGCTGAAATACAGAAACAAGTGGAGTTAAAGGTGTAGCCGCTACCTCCCCCACCCATCAGGCCTCTCCAGTGGGCCTTCAAGATCCTCTCTGATAATTCCAAGCCAAAAACAGGGCCAGGAGTCGCGCACCAAGCTTTGGCAAGAAGTCCCAATACACATTGCAGGGAGTGAGAGATCTTGCAACATTTCTGGCTTTGTTTCCAAGTTCAGGGAAATTAACCTCCCTTCCTCCCACACCCTGCCTCCAAGTTTGCCCCTTTTGCAACCCCTCCATTTTCAGGCCGTTTTCCCCTCTCCAGAAAGCAGCAGAGAGAGACTGCACAGCACAGGACTCCCTCCACTGCAGGCAGGCGGTGGGCCAGCACCTGTGGATTTCCTGGCCACATGAGAGCAACCATACGGAGGCACCTTTCAAATAAAGAGAGCAGATTGCGCTAGAAACACCAAAAGTTTCCAGCCTAGCTAGCCTACTTTTCAGCAAAAGTCACCGGAGGTACATTCAACCACACAAGTAAGGAGGCACTGAACTCAGAGTTCCACTCAGCTTGTGTGCTCAGGTCACACCACCACACAAGCTCCTGTGCCAGTCAGTCGCCTGACAAGCTGGGTGGCCGGCAATCGGCAGACTGACTGAGCACAAGGGCTAATGGGACAAAACATAGCAGCACCCTGGTGCTCAAAGAGGCTCTGCCCCCGGCAGCTCCCACTGATTTCACAGACCCCAGGCCTCAGCCCGGTGGCTTTGGTCTCCCAAAAGAGTTCTGGCTTTTGAAGCCACTAGCTCAAGTTATGCAGAGTGAATGAAGCAGCTAAAATATTTGAATACAAAGCTAACTTCCGTATTCCTCCAACAGCCAGATAGATACAGAGGTCTTGGGGCTATAGCACTGGCTAAGGACTCAGTTCCCAGCTCTGCCAGACTCCTTGAGTGACCTTGAGCAAGTCACTTAGCCTCTCTGTGCCCACGCTCCCCATCTAGGGGAAACGAGATTTCCTCTCTTTATCTCGTCGAGCGATTTGGGGTAGGGACTGTCTCTTGGTACGTGTCCACACAGCGACTAGCACAATGGGTCCCAAATCTCAAACAGGCTTCTCAGCACTATCCCCGATACAAATAACAAACACAGAGCCGAGCTATGCGATAGAGGGTACTGAAAAGGACAGAGAATTTGTGTCCATGCTAACAGGTTCACAGCCAAGTACTGAGTTACAAACGCCCTGGATCTGAACGGAGACACAAACATACCTGAGTCACAGGGGTGTATGGGGACACTGCAACCGTGTCTGTTTCCTCTTTGGTTACTTTCCATCTTATACAGGGCCATCCTGGCAGTATGTAAGCCTATTCCAGTCCATCACGCTCAGGCTAGCTTTAAAATAGCAGGTGGCTATTAAAGCAATGCTTCAACTGGTTTCACACGCACATTTGACAGCACAGTGACCAGCTTCCTATTGTTCATTCAGACATTGCTGTCTCTCCACGTACACAGATGAGCTTCTCAAACCTTCTCTGCCAGCGGACGCCTGGGATCTCAGCACAACTATCGGAAGAATCTTCCCACACAGAGAATTCAGAAGGCTCTTGTGAAACAGATCAGCAGCCTAACCTTTGCAAACCCTGAACTGCTCCTCTGTCTCCCCCTCCCTGCCCCCTGACAACCTGTTGAGCCTGTGCCATGGGAGACGTTTTGGCAAAGAAGCTGCATTAAAAATCACAGCTGTGGTTGGCATGTGGTTTTGATACTTTCCCCTTCATTCCTCCTTCCCCGTATCAAACTTCTGAGAGCACCAGACTCACTCAGACATTGCTGTGACACCAGCCTGTCACTCTCTTCCCTGCTCCTTGCCGGTGGTGTGGCCCTGGTCTGACAGCCACTGCTGCCCAACAACCAGCTCAGCCCCACACATGACAGCATGGCTGGCACTTCAAAAGCTACCAACACCTTTTGTATGGCAAAAGCTGGTCTGGTTTATGAAGAACTCTTTGCATGTGAGAATATGATGAGTTCTGTTACAACAAGAATAAGGATCCATGGGCCATACGCCTGCTTACCTAGCTCCAGATTTTCCAAATGACTCCGCAACCAGCAGCTCACACTCCAGCCCCAGTTCTGGGTACTGAGCACTTGGGAAATCTGGCTCCTGAGTGCCAAACTACTATATCTCTCAGTGGCTTTGTTTTTCACTGATCATAGAAAGCCATTTCCCTCCTACCAACGCCCTCAGTCATTACAAGAACTCCTCCTACACACTGAGGTTAGAAATCAAACCTTCCCACCTCATGCAAAACAATTCTCAAGGGCTATAATAAAAAATCTTGTGCATTTCTATGGCAAATTCTGTTTCAGTTCAAAGATCATAAAGCATTCTACAAACGTTAAGCAATATTTTCACGCCATGATGTGAACATGTATAAAAAAATCCATATGATAGATGAGGAAACTGAGGCACAGAGAGATAAAATGACTTGCATAGAACCACCCAGGGTGTCAGAGTCCAGGAGTTCCTGGCCCTCAGCCACGTACTCTGACTAATATGCCATGCTGCTTTCAAAATGTTTGAATTAATGTGATGGCAGGGTCAGAGGTAAACCCTGTGAATCTGTGGGACATGGCCTTTCCAAAAGGCACATGGCCCAGCCTTCAGCTACCGATACTTAGAAATGTTGGCAGCCAATCATTCACATGCTCAAAGCACACATGGTATGAGGCACTGGGAGCCTGGGCACCAGTTCTTTCTAGATGATCCCCAATATCCTAAGATTTCCCATGCATTTTCCACAGGTTGCACAGCTCTCTATAGCGACGGCCTCCCCTGAGAGAAGAGATGTGGTCAAGTGGGAGGAGGGATTTGGCTTGTTTCTCCTCTCACACAACACTTACCACTCCATAACTATAAGCAGGCACTTCCTCCCCTGGTACAGGTTTTCATAGACATCAATGATCTTTACAATGTGGGCACACTGAGATGCCCTCCAGTGGAGTTCAACTTCCCTGCGGGCTTTGGGGCAGTCCTGCAGCATCTAAAAGAAAGAATGAAAATTCAGTCTTTTCTCCTCCATGCAGCAAAATTTCCAAAATCACAATTTTGTCCAAGACACTTGAACAAAAGGTTCTGGATTCAAAAGGTCTGAGATGTTGCCATAACACCATGACATTCTGCTTATAAAGCTTTCATGTGCTCTCTATTAGACCTCTCCAGATAGATCAGGGAAAGATACAACTAGGGGCATGAAAGACAAAGTAAAGGAGACTGATGCATTCTCGTCCATTATTATTTGGTATGAGAAAACAACCTGTGAGTTAAGTCTAGCCCTATACAATGCCTGGAGCACCATCTAGTGAAGAATATGTGCAATTCTAGCCATTTGGTTCTTAGCCAACGCATAACAAAGCAACAGCTATTAGAGGTGTACAGTTGTGTCATTAATTCCTGCTTGAGCGTAACTTGGGAAATAGCTGCCCTTAAATTAATTGAACTTGCAAGTAAAGACCAAAGACGTCTATACTAGCAGCAGGAGGCCTGCACTTACTACATCTTTAGATCAACAAGGATATAATAATTGACATTCTCCAGGGAAAGCCAGACTCTGCCTTAGGGGTTATTTAATTTTTTTACTGGGAATAGACACTGCAACCGTTCACACTCAGCAAAGGCAGATGACAACGTTACCCTGGTACGTTCTGCTTTCTCTCCCAGCACTTAGCTGTGAAGTCAGGTTCAGAAGTACCACATCTCAGCCCACCACTGAGCTGCACCACAGGATTGGTGCAATAGGACCTTCGTACTGAGCATCCGTGATGAAAGGTCAGGACAAGTCAACTCACACGCGGGGGGTGTGGGTGACATTTTGGAGAGTGCTTCCCTGGCAAAAAAAAATTTGAATAGCTAATTCACAAGGCTCCTCCTCTGGGGTCCCACATCAGAGTCTACCCCCCATGCTTTGGCAGAGGGATGCTCAATGCTCCCTTCAATGACCCCACACGTGCAAGAATGGAGAGGAGGAAGTTTGCCTGAGCACAGTATGCAACACCCCTTCCTTTTTGGAGGCAGAGGAAGCTACCTCCACAGCATTTCCAGCCTGTCTGCTCAGGTAGCAAAAAGCTCTGCTAGCAGCAGTCTTTAAAAAATCACTCACATAACATCAGCACCTGACATATTAACAGGGTTTACGGTCTATCCATATGTAGGACTGATGGTCCTTTGGAGCCCATCCCCTCCGTGCAGCACCAGCCGCATAAATGGAGTTCAGCAGAGAGCAGCTGTTTGCATTCTCTGGCAGACGGTGCCATCTAGTGGCAAAAAGTGGCTGCATAAAAATTCTTCCCATTCTGTGGATCTGAAGTACACACAAGCACATGTAGAGGAGCTGTTCATCACATCACTCCCAGCGGCTTGAGCTTCGTATTGGTCAAAGAAATCAATCTACATTATAAACATCTGCAAAATCCTAGTGACTTTTTTTTTTAAGTCACACTGTGCACTTATGCAGCGCCTTTCCCCTGAGGAGCTCAAAGAGCCATACAAACCAGAGCAAGCTAAGGTTATGTCTACACTGCCAGCGTAAGTCAACCTACGCGACAACTCCAACTACGTGAATAATCATTGGGTCTACACCGCGAGGGTCGACGAGAGAAAATCTCTCGTCGACTTATCTTACTCTTCTCATCAGGGGTGGAATACAGGGGTCAACTGGAGAGCAATCTGCAGTCGATTTCGCAGGTCTTTACTAGATCTGCTAAATCAACCACCAGTGGATCGATCCCCGCTGTTGTGTAGACCTGCCCTCAAGCCTCATCACGTTCCTTTGAGGTATGCCATCATCATCATTCCAATCTTACAAATAGGGAAACTGAGGCATGGATAAGAAAAGTGATTTTCCCAAGATCGCACAGTGGGTTAGTGATACATGGGGGATAGTTCACACTCCTGACCTCATGAAACAGGTTTCTCTGCTGGGATTATTCAGTCCATTGGATTCAAATTAGAGCAATGTTACAGACAAATCAACAGTAAAGGCTAATTGATAGATACTGAATCCATCAACTATACCATTAAACATCTGAAAGAGGGTCAGAGGAGAGTATTACTACTCAATGACTTGAAAGGTCATCATGGATTGGTCCATTTATGATCTTGCTGAGTTGCATGAGTCTGGTTTCCTTAATTACATCAATTTACCCAATAATTGCTCTTAATAAAATAGTTCTCTGGAGCACATTAACTAACTTCCTCATCCAATTACTGTTATTGGAGCACTGACTACTGAAGGACATTGGCAAAATGTTTCTCTTCGAGCATTTACGAGGCTGGACCTAGAGTGGTGGAGGGGAATTATGCTTTTGGTACATAGGGAACTGTGTTGGCATCCACTGAAGTCAAAGGCAAAATGCCCCATCAGTTCAGTGGCAGAAGTATCAAGCCTCTACATAATAAATAGAGCTGATTATAAACAGCAAAAAATGCTAGTGTGAATTTAAATTGTTTTTATTGATTTTTCAAAGTTTCAAAAATATGGCAATGAAATATTTTGATCTCTGAAAAAATTTAGAGCTCTATGACTGGCTAAAAAGAAAAACAGACACACACATACACAAATGAAACTTTACATATCAATATTTTCCAAGGAGTTTGTTCTAGTAAAAAATTAAAATTTACAATTCCCATGGGACCTTTGAGGATCTGGGCCTGTGTGTTCAGTGCTACTGCTGATGTCTCCCAGCTTAGAGGGACATAGGGAGGTTAAACATGCTTTTAAAATACAAGCTTCTTTATCTGTGTAACTAGCATCACCTCAGATTACTAGCAGAGCAGGGCATACGACCATACCTGCTTTGAGCAGTTCTGCCCATTAACTGTAACAGCCTGCTATATTCTCACAGCTAAGTGGGAGATAGCAAGGTCCACTGGATTGGGAGTCAGGAAACCTGGGTTCTTCTTGATTCAGTTGCCGTGAAACCTGGGGCAAGTCCGTTTGAGAGATGAAATGACATGTCCAATCATCTAGTGGAAGTGATAAATGCCTGGGCTTTATGGTTCAAATGCTGCCAAGGAATGGCAGAAAGAATGAAAAGTTTGGAAGGGGAGGGAAGGATTTAATTTTAAATTTTCTGAAGATATTTTCTATTGGAAATATTAGCATTACAGATGGGATGTTTGAGAGGGTCCATTTAGCTGCTGTGGATCCCTTTAAGAATTGCTACACTGGATGTGGAACATTAAATATCCACAATTAAGAGCCCAAGAATATCCCAACTGGGTGCTATGGATACCTCAACCATACAGAATTAATGTTGGTTGGGGAACATACACAGCATGAGCTCACACCTCAGCACCACACAGAAAGCCCATTAGCTACACATCCCCCAGAGATTATTTAAAAACCCTATCTCATGCATTTGGAAGACAAAATAAATAAGCAAGATTCTCTCTAAATAGTACGTTTCTCAGCTTTTCCAGCAGGAGTCAACAGCTCTTTAAGGAGTCCCCTAACTTCCACAAAGGCTGCTCACAGCTCTCCGGTGCCGGAAAGATTTGCTAGTCTGCCAGAGTCTATTAATTACCATGTTTGTCGGCATAAACAAATAGCCTTAAATATATGCAGCAGACTCCTAAATACAAGACAACAAACGCGTCTTACACAAAGCCACATATCCTCCCTCCAGCAAGTATCTCATGGCTCATTGTTGCATGCATGCTGTTAAGTAGACTGGATATTTGTCTTACTGATTCTCTATCCAGGCTCTTGCTGAGGTCTGCAGTTCAGTTTAATGGCAAAGTTTAGCACCAGAGCTGGGCAACCCAGGTGGAGAGGTATCTATCTACCCTTTCCTAGGAAACTCACCATGTGTGGACACTCAAATGCCTAGCTCAGCTCTGTTCAGATTTACACATTGTCCATCTAATTTTATGTCCTTCGGCAGCACATGGCCTCAGATTAAGAATAAAAGCACAAGCTTCAGGCAAACGGTGGTTTGGAAAGGCACAAGCTAGAACATCAATGGTGTACTGGTGTGTGCTTAGGTGTGTCACAGCAAGCCAGACTGTATTACATCCTTAAGGGAAGAGACTCCCTGTGGGGGATAGAACAAGGTTAGGGACATATTCTGGGACTTTTCTTTTACCGGGGGAAAAAAAAAAAAAAAGCAATTTTGGCTTCATTTTACAACAGGAGTAATAAAACCACCTCCTCCACTGCCTCTCTCAGCCAATACGGTACAGTTGGAGAAGGCCTGCATCCAATCAGTTTCCTGGGCTCGAGCCAGCCTCACCAAGCTGCACCATCTCTAGCTCTTCAGCTCACGCAAGGTCGAAAACGATGTTCTAATCTCATCCAGGTTTCCTCAAGCAAGCCTGTCGGAACTGCCGAAAGGCCTTCTAGTGCTAAGTTCACCTACAGACTGCGTCACGAGCAGCTGACTCACACCACGAACAGAATAACCAACTTCTGCCACCCTCAAGGCAAAAATGGCACCCTGGGCTTAATTATTTTTTTCACAACACTTTTTTAATAGAAACGATGCACTCCCGTGACGACTTTCATCCAAAGAACCAAAAGACCTTTGCCAGGTTAAAGCCAAATATCACCCCTCCACACACAGACAAGAAGCAGCAGTTTCCCCCACTTTACAGAGGGTGATACCAACAGCACATAAGGCAGTATGGTCTAATGGACAGTGCATTGGACTGGGAGATGGGAATCTATTCCCAGTTCTGCCACTGACCCTCTATCTATTCTGCAGTTTCCCCTCCCACTCTCAGTCTGTTCTGTCCGTTTGGATTGCAAGCTCCTCGCTATGTATTTGTACAGCATCCAAGACAAGAGGCCAGTAGGTGTTACTGTCATTTAGGATGACCAGACGTCTTGATATTTTTGGTACCGTCCCAATATTGGGGGCTTTGTCTTATATACACACGATTCCATCATCACCCCGAAAAAAGAAATGTCTCGATTTTTCACACTTGCTATCTGGTCACCTTACTGTAATACAACGGTTAAGCCACTTACTCAAAGGCTGACACAGTGAGTCAATGGTGGAGTGGGGGATAGAACCAGGGAGTTCCAGCTCCCAACCCCCTGCTCTAACTACGAGGTGACACTGCCTCCTACCGCTCTAGCTGACGCCTTCGAGGAGCAGTGGGCGCTGTCTGGGGTTCTCTGCTCGGTGTCCCCGTCAGGCTCCCTTCTTATGACCCTCTGACCACACTCCCATCCCTGTTCTTTTATTAGTTGTCCCCTGTAATCAGTGGGCTTCTGTGGTCCTGTGGGTCTTCCCCTTAGGCTGGGGGAGGATCCTTTAGCAGTGGGCGGGCTTTGCCCACCCACTTCCCAGAAACCCAATAGATACAACCCTATTGGGAGTTGGGCATCTGATTGCTAAAGACAGGAACACTTCTGTTACCTGTTTTCAGGTAAACCTGCAGCTTTGGGGCAAGTAATTCAGACCCTAGGTCTTTGTTGGAGCAGACGAGTGTCTGGCTCAGCAGGACAGGGTGCTGGAGTCCTGAGCTGGCAGGAAAAACAGGAGCAGAGGTAGTCTTGGCACATCAGTTGGCAGCTCCCAGGGGCATTTCTGTGATACAACCCATCACTGTCCTTTTTCAAGAAGCTGACCAAATGCTTCACTGAGGCTACTTAGAATCAAATACATAGTTACAAGCCAAAAGTTTTCAGTAAAAGGCTCTGCACAGAAGCCGGCCAGAAAAGCTTCAAGGAAACCCAAGCTACGACTGGCAACTCGGTGTCAGCAAACAGCATGACAGCTCCTGGAAAGAATGCAGCACCAAGCCACAGCCTATCCAGATATAGCCAGCCACCCTGTATACACACACTCAGCACAGAGCTAGGGGCCCCAGCTGAAGCCAGGCACATTCCACAGACTGTCAAACCTGCATTCCAGGCTCAAAGAGGTTCCCCGAGGGGGAAGGGAGAAGAGGAGGAAACAAAAAGAAAAGCCACTAGCCTAGACTGGCTATTAGACAGAACTGCATGGTGCATTCCTGGCTTGGAGGCCAGGGAGCAGCTAAGAAAACAAAAGAATCACTGCGGATTTCCCAGGCCCAGTCAGGGAGCAGACAAATGCCACCTCTTACTGACAAATCCTCACGAATGTAACAGGATAGGAATCCTGAAGCCCTATCGAGAGTGAGATCCTTGTTATGAGTTTTCAAATCATCTTACCGAGTTCTAGAGCAGGAATAAGATTCTCCATTAGCTGCTGAACGACATTTCCTCAAGAGGCAGTTAGTTATTGCTTCTCTACTGTACAGAAGAGAGAAGGCAGCAACTCTTGGGCATGTAAATGAATATGCTTCGTTTTGTTTTTAAACCTCTCTCTCTCTCAGGCCTGGTCTACACTACGCTGTTAAACCGATTTTAACAGCGTTACGCTGCACCCGTCCACACTACACTGCTCCTTATATCGATTTAAAGGGCTCTTTAAATCGATTTCTGTACTCCTACAAAACGAGAGGAGTAGCGCTAAAATCGATATTACTATATCGGATTAGTGTTAGTGTGGACGCAAATCAACGTTATTGGCCTCATTATTTTACAGTAGCTACCCACAGTGCACCGCTCCAGAAATCGACGCTACCCTCGGACCATGGA
>NC_133772.1:13949701-13970769 GCF_003597395.2 Chelonoidis abingdonii
ATCCCATTAGCCTGATTACTTATAACTTGGTCACTCATACCTCAGTATCCAAGGCCAATCCTGCCAGAATGTGGCAATGAGAAATGGTGAACATGGAGGTAACACCACTGAGATACTTGACCTAAATAGCTAAACTAGGAAGTGGGGGGATCTTTGCTTTCCCCGCCTGGGCTTTTAACAGCAGCCCTCTCTAGAGCACAATGTATGGAAGTCCAGACGTTATTCCCAGCTACACATCATAGAAATAGGATTGAATTTATCTTTTGTATCGCAGTAGCGCCTAAGAGTTCCCATCGTGGTTCAGGGCCCCATTGTACTGTACAAGCACAAACAAAACCATCATGGTTATGTCTATACCACAGAGCCTTCTGTCAGCATAGCTGTGTCTACACAGTGGTTTTCATAAGCATAGCGATGTTTCCGATTAGACAGACACCTGTCAGGGATGGCTTAGAATAGTTAATACTTAGTCCTGCCTTGAATGCAGGGGACTGGGCTAGAGGACCTCTCGAGGTCCCTTCCAGTCCTACACTTGTATGATTCTAAGGGGTGTGGGTTTTACACCCCCTGATTGATCTGTACATGCCAGAGTAAGTTTTAAGGGCAGACCAAGCCAGAGACCATCTCTGTCCCACTTTGGATTTCAACAGCCTGGGTACTATCTGGAACTGTTTCTAGCCTAGAAATAAAATCATATTGCACCACAGGGCCAATTCTACCACATGCACCATTCACAAGCCCCTTAGCACAGAAGCCCAGTGAACCACAGAAAGGATAACCCATTTTTGCGATAAACTCACCTTATCCTTTTAGGGCACTAGTCCAAATAAATAAATAAAATTGAAACAAAGTTCAAAGCTGCTCTTTCTATATGCCAGGCTGCCTCTAATTCATTCATGAGTGTATAAAACCATCACACATGCTGAGGGATTTCAGCAGCAACAGACACCCATAAAGTTCACTGCCTCAATACTATATCTCTAGGAATCAGAACACAAGAATACCCCCCAACGCATCTCCAGCCTGTGCTAAGCAGATCTCACTTTAAAGAACAGAAATGCACTCCAGTGTGTGCTGCTTTCTGACATTAAATTTGGGTATTTGTGGTAGGAATTGGGGGAAAAATCTCTGCTCATCCCCTTCCTCACCCTGTTCTCCCACACCATCAAAAAAGAAAAGTCCACTTGCTGACAATCCATATACATATCATAACCAAATCCATGGTCACTGAAGACATCATGGCATCAAGCATGTTCAGAACTCTGATCCTCCTTCTTGAGTTAAAGAAAAGTCTCTGTTAGCAGTAAAGGGCCCATGCCAGAGTTCATTTCAGCTGCTCTGATTCTCACCAGTAGAGGGTGAGACACACCAGGCAAAATAGCTGTTTTGACATGAGTTCTTTGGCACCAGCCAAACTGGAAACTCAAAGCAAAGCTCTGGGAGGGGTACAGGTCGCCCCTGGTCAATTCTCATCAGTGGGGGTAGTGAGCCCACCCCGATGACAGGATACACACAGCTCTGATATTTGTCCATTTCCTCTCTCACACGCACACTCTCTACCAACCCCCCTTTATTGAGAAGAAAATCTCTCACACAGCCCAGCAGGACTGGCCTGGAAAGAGCATGAGATTTCCCCTGTGGGTGACCTGGTACCCAGGAGATATCGGGCTGGCTTGGGAACCTCCAGTTCTCACGTCACCACTGTCGGTTTCCCACGAGCACTCTGATGCTGCAACAAAACCCAACTGGCATCAAACAAGCCTCATGTGACAGGAGGGCAGATGCTGTTTTCTTTGCTCTCATTTCTCTGAGGAGGCAGCCATGACGTTTTAAAATACACAGAATTTAATGGGGGGGGAGAATAGCCCACCCCAAAAAAACGTTATCGCTTCCACCCCTCTCCCATCGTGCTCACTCGCTCAGGGTGCTGCTGAGGCCAATAGAAGGACAAGAAGCACCAACACTATAAACAGCAAGGAAATAATAGAGTCATGAGAGACAAGAGGAAGTCACTGCAGAGGCTCCTTTCAGTGTCTGAAATAGATCGGCCCCCACCACCCACCCACCCCAGCCTGTGACCTTTGAAGATGGAGTTGCCGGAATTGCCCGTTGCTATTAATGTCTTACAGTGCAGAGATGATCTTACTCTTCCCCCCTCCCGGGGCCCAAGCATATGAAAACGGTGGGCCTGTGTATGTGCAATGTGGGTATTACAGCTGGAGAGACGCTAAAGAGGATTTGAGTTTTTAAGTTGCCTGGCTCACTGACGGGGTGGGGATTGGGTCACCAGATGTCCCGATTTTAGAGGGACAGTCCCGATTTTATAGACAGTACCGATTTTTGGGTCTTTTTCTTATATAGGCTCCTATTACCCCCCATCCCCTGTCCCGATTTTTCACATTTGCTCTCTGGTCACCCTAGGCAGGGAGGTGTTAAATTGTGTTGTACATACTTGGGATTTTTTTGGTGAAGTTTTGTCAAGTGCACCCTGAGCCTATGGTTTCTCGCATATCTAAATAAACTCTCTCTCTTTCTCTCTCTCTCTCTCTCACACACACACACACACACACACACAGGTGGCTGACAGTATCTCACAATATATTTCACAGGGGCACACACAAATTCATTTCATCCAATGCAGTTGCCTTTGGGGCAGAACGTGGCAGCCGCCTCATACCAATGCAGCACAGGAGGCAGGGACAGAAGTGAAGCAGAACATTCTATGACATTGGAAACACAAGGGGAATTTAAGGAGGCAAATTGAAACTTGGAATTTTGTCAGGACATAGCGTTTTTAACAACCCTATGTTTGCAAGAAGAATCCCAGGATATACCATGAGCCTAAGCAGTCAGAGCTCAGGGCACAGCATTTGTATTCCCCTCTATGGTACAGCAAGGGCACCACCAATCAGGATTCTGCCCCCCCTGCCCATCACCACTTGGGTGGAGACAAACATCTCTTTGCTTTCTAATCCAGGTATTCCCAGGATGAACGGTTTCCTGCCTTTACTGTGTTGTTCCCAGCAAAAGACATTTTGCCTAAGCAGACCCACTTTGCTTCTCACCTCAGACAGCACATAGTGTCACTGGACAAAGAAGCATTGAGACAACATTGGTCAGCATGGCAGGCGGTAGTCTCAGTAGCCTAACCATAGTCAAGTTTGTGTTTTTTCTTGCAGGCATCACAGCAAAGGAGAGATTTAAGGGGAGATTTGAAGGACAATGAAGTAGTTTTGCAGGTGTTTATAGGAAGCTCCTGGCAAGTATGAGGAGCAGCCCAGGAGAAAGACAAAGGTACATGCAACACACAAGAGAGGGGGAATAGCAAGGGAACCTCCCTTTGAACTCTTCCAATAGTTTATTTCAATAAAAACCCGCCTCTTCTGACATTTTAAGAAACCACTATTTGCAGGACCCACAGTTAAACAGTGTGCTGTCTGCTGCAGCACTGCCACTGTGAGAGATGCTAGTGCATCAAAAGATAATCTGGGCAAAATCACAACACAATACAGAAGCTGTGACTTATTTTTAAAAGTTTTATTATTTACAGCTGTTTCCAAAAAGCCTGGTGGAGCAGGGGAGCAGCAGGAAAAAAAGAATCACCTGCAATCGCCTGCTAAAGAAGTTAGACGGCAGGAAATAATTTCATGTTATTCTGACTATAACAAACAGGGGAGGGTATAAATAGATCGATCTACTTTTTAAGAGGTAACTCAGAATCCTTCTAAAGCAGCTCAGTGTATTACTAATGAAATCAGAGCCATGGCCCCTATAACTTGCACAGGTAAAGCAAGACCACAGTGACATTTGCCTTTGTAATATCCAGACACGGGCAAGTAAACAGCTGCTCCGTCTTTCAAAACACCCTATCTGCAATTCAACTAAATAAATACTAAGAGCCCACCACCACCACCACCACCGATTTCCTGTTTCCCTGGGGAATGGGGAACAGTCCATTTTGGGATGGGAGAGGAGAGTGATTAACTCTTGATAAAGGTAATCTGTTTCATTTCAGGAGGTTTTTCTGATAGCAGAATGAAGGTCACAGCAGTGAGATGTTTAACAGAGGCCAGATTTAATCACGTTTCTTTCATAGGCAGGCGTTTATTACTGGGGAATATGCCAGGCAGACTGCAGGAGCCCTGAAAGAAAAGTGAACAGCTCTGGTTCTGAGGTTCAGGACATTGACAAGAAGGCCGTGCAGAAGCCAGGCAAAAATCACTCCATGGCATCTGGCCTTGAAGCAGAAAGATCTCAACACTTAGAGATGTCCCCAATTCCCAAGTGGAAACACCTGCAGAGTAGGAGTATTTGGCAGTCCAGGGAAGGTCAGACAGAGCAGCTGAAAATGGGGGCTGAAGAAAAACAAGAGAGAGAGATCAAGAAGGGGTATTTATATTACATGCACACATGAACCACAGCTGCATTGCAACGGGCTACAGGCACCTTTGACCTGCTGCATAGACCAGGGATAAAAACCCATTCTGGGAGAGGGCTGAATTTCATTGTTAATTATGGTCCGGGGTTAAAGCTGCAGTCTCCATACTCCTCCCAACCCACAGTGATTCTCGGCTGGTGCCAGTAGGAGGTCTGCACAGAGCTCCAGGGGAACTCCTTTGTTTAGTAAATGAACTTGGTGAGTATCATCACTTGTTCAGTACCATATTGCTGCATTCAGCTTCACTCAGTGCAAAAATACGCTCGCCTTCAGGACCATCATAATTTCTGCCCTTTGGTTCTCCTTCCTCCACCATCCTCCTTTCTGTTTCCCTTCCTCCTCTCCCTGCATTTCCTTCCCTACAGTAATTCTCAATTCCCCCTACTCACAGGTTTCACCCCCACTCATTCCTCCAAATAGTTCATCCTGACTTCTCAAATGTCCTTCGACTTCAGAGTCAAAGAGGCTAATGACAGGCAGTGGAGTTAACACCTCTCAGAGTCTTTGTTTCGGGCCATGTGCAGACTCAGGTAGACCACATTGAATTGGTTACGTTTGGAGGCCTCTCTCTGCAACTACAAGGTTACTTTAAAAAAGGAAAACTTAGATTCTAAATATTCATGTGGGTCACATGAATACATCAGACAGGTCATGTGTTTGACAGCTCCCGAGGTAAGCAAAGCACTGCCGAAATACACCCATCTTTGTAATGGGTGGGGTGGAGGCGTGGCAGCATGCAACATAACAGTATGGAAAAGAGAGGGAAATTTTGGCCAATGACAAGGATAATGCTCCCCCTTTTTGCATCCCACATACACCCTCTCTCGGGAGGCAGCATCTCCTCTTCATCCTCCTTCCAACACTAAGAGCCATCACCATCAGAACCACGAGTCCCCAAACAGTACCCCCACTTGTATTCATTCCAACAGAGCACCCAGCATTAGATTTCCCCTCTCCACCCCAGTTTCCAGCATGAGAGAGTCTAACAAAGCTGGCATTCGCATCGTCCTTCCGAATCAGCTCAGCCTTTCAACGCTTCAGGAGTGTGGGGGTAAGGAGCCAGCAGGGTGCTCATTCCCTCCTTATCCCAGAGGCCTCTGGATATAACTGGACCCAGAAAGGGCAGGAAACTTGCTGCAATGAGTTTCAGTGCTGTTATCATTCCTATTCTTAGTGTCACTTCTCATGCCTCTTCCACTGGCCATTTACCCCCAGTACATTCTCAATGTGCACGTCAGGTGACAAATAGCAAATCCAGGCAGAGAGCTTCCATTAGTTTCCAGGCTGCCATCTGAGGACATTCCCACCCACCAGTAACAATTCTGATGAAACTAGGGAAGAGTCTGGTGCAGTGACACTCAGACCTCAGGGGTCCACGTGCCAAATTAGTGATGGACATTATCCAAAAGAGGGACAGTAATGTGAACTCATGGTTTAATATAATACTATATGGAGATATATCTATCTCAAAAAACTGGAAGGGACCCTGAAAGGTCCTCGAGTCCAGCCCCCTGCCTTCACTAGCAGGACCAAGTACTGATTTGCCCCAAATCCCTAAGTGTCCCCCTCAAGGACTGAAGTCACAACCCTGGGTTTACAGACAGACAAACAGACAGATATCTTGCAACAAAAATGACTGCCCAAGTATTCTACAATGAGTTAATAACCTAGTAAAAATATCCTGATTGGTTAATAATTAACTCACACATTGTCTTAACATCAGGTGCTGCAAAGAGCCACAGGAGACACATTACAAACCCACTTGCAGCTCCTGAACTTCACTCTGAGTATCCCTGGTCCAGTAGGGAGGGCACTGGACTAGGAGTCAGGAGATCTGCATTCTGCTCCCAGAGGTGGCCTACTGTGTGACCATGGGCAATTCGCTTCCCCTGTCTGTGCTCCATTTGCCCCTGCCACCCTCTGTGAGCATCTTGTCTATTTATACTGTAAGATCTTCAGCGAAGGGACTATCTCACCAGGTGCAGACATAGCCCCTAGCACAACAAGGCCTGATCTCAGCCGGGGCTTCAGATTCTACCAGAATGCAAAGATAAATAAATAATAGATCATGAGGACAGGGGGATGGGAGAAGAGGAGAGAAGCACCCCATGCCATTGCCCCTTCTTCTTTTACCAGTGATGTGTTTTTTACAGCCTGGATGAAGGGGAAAAGACAGAGCAAGTGTAACACCCATGGATGAAGACATAAAAGCATTTCTGTCTTTGTTCTGCATTGGCGGGTAGGGGTGCAACCTGAGTGCAGAAAGGAAGGGTAGTCTTGTAGTTACGCACATCTTATTGTGAAGTCCTGTGGCATTTAAGTGGATGAAGCCACTGGGTTTCTATGGAAATTACGTTACAAACCTATAGGATTTGATCGAGATTTTAATCCCTTCTATTTTTAGCTATCTTATAAAATTCTATAGCGCAGATCCAATGATTAATTTCCATAGGATGTTTCAACAACCCTTTAGAATGCAAGGTGGATGACAGAATATTTTTTAATTGGACCAACTTCTGCAGGTGAAAGAGACAAGCTTTTGAGCTCACAGGTCTGAAGAAGAGCTCTGGGTAGCTCAAAAGCTTGTCTCTTTCACCAACAAAAGTTTCTTCAATAAAAGATATCCCCTCACTCACCTTGTCTCTCTAATATCCTGGGAGCAATATGTTTATAATGACACTGCAGAGAAGCCTTTAGAAATGTTAAATTGTACAGGATGATTTTTCCATAAGAGGCAGGGCTGGGAGTCAGGAGATCTGGGTGTGACGGGTTGGACTCCTTAGGGAGTCATTTGATGTGCTGAGATACCACTGAGTCTACCTGTTCTGCCAGCATGGGCCCCCTTTTACCTGTCTTACTGAGCCAGGCTCTTAAAACCTCCTCTAACACACACCCAGCTCTGGGAAGACTCAGTTTTAAGGGACTTGCTCCAGCTCCCTTGGAATACAGGCCCAATGCTGTAGAATATTTGTCTCTTTCCTCAATGTAGAAGAGTGTATGCACAATTTCTCGCCCTCCCTCCCCCGCCCCATTAGAAATCACAAACTGGGTTATATTATAAACCAGAAATAAATGTATTAACTATAACAGGTGTATTTTAAGTAGTTAAGGAGGTAGCAGACAGAACAAGGCAGATTACTAAGGAAATAAAACACAGCACGCAAACTAAGCTTAATACGCTAAAGAAACTGGTTATATGCAAGTTCTTCTCACCCTAAATGTGGTTCTAATATCTTCTTCACAGGCCAGATGCCTTTCCAGCCTGGGTTCAGTTCTTTCCAGCAGTCATCTTGGGTGGGGTAGCAGGGGAGAAGTGATGGCCTGGATTACCTCACTCCCCACTCTTAAATATGATTTGCATAAGGCCGGAGTCCTTTGTTTCCTAGTTTGACCCCACTTCCCTTACAGTGGAAAATTACAAGAAGTCCCAGGTAATGTTTTAGTATCAGGTGACAAGACCACCTAACTCTATAGGGCCCTTGTAACCGTTCTTCACAGGCTGACCCACAAGTCCACAAGAAAACTAAGCTTTTTTCCAGTCCATATTTTCATAAAGAATACGGAATGACATGTTACACCCGGTTCCATCCCCAGCTCAATACATGGCAGGAGGAATTCCACTAATTGCTGTGTGGCTCGGTTTCCCCTCACATTAACAAACAGAGATCATAATACCCTACTCTCAGAAGATTACAATCATTCACAACCTTAAGTATTTTGAAATCCTTGGATGCAAGGCTCAGTGCAGTTAATAAAACCATCACCCCCTAGCAGGTACATAGCTTTTGCATATACATACTTATATCAATGCATTTTATTAAAATACCACTAGACAAAATAGCTTGCCATAGGTCACCCTACAGATCAGTAAGGCAGAGCTGTGACATGAACCCAGGTCTCCCAAGTTCTGGCCCAGAGCCTTATCCATTGCTCCCTAGTCACTGTTTATGCTGCTTTATCAGTGCGAATCAAAAATATTTTGCTGTAGCCCACAGCTTGCTCCGATCACTTGGACACTGTGTCTAGTGTGTTCAAGTGCATCAATTAGGAAGAAATCCCCCATGTCCCTAATTTAGTTCCAATGCCTTGGGTAGCCTACAGCTGGGGCAATATTTGTACTTCCTGTTTTACCTTGAGCACACTTGTGGGGCGGGGGCGGAGAACCCTTTGTGTTGGGTCAGGGTTCAGAAAGGGTTAATTGATCACTGCCCACTCCTGTGGTTCAACAGCATACACTGACCACCTCACACAGCAAATGCTCACATCATGGGTTAGAATGCTTTAGGTTGCAGGAGGGTTTGCTACCAAGATACAAGCCCTCTAAATACAACTTTTTAAGAGAATGGCTAGTGTGAGAAGTAACTTTCCTAACTCAGAGCTTGGGGAAAGAGGGGTAGGGGAATAGCAAAGAGGAAGATAACCAATATGAAGACTGACAATTTGTAGTAAAAACCCTACAGTGTGCAGCTATTTTCACTTCAGCTTTTTCCACCTCTGCTATCTCTGGTTCCCCTTCTAAACTATGCCTTTGCTGAGATCACACTACTGATATGTCAAGTGGGAAGTAATAACAGGGGACTCCAAGGGGATCTCGATCATCTTCATTTCTTGCTAGCAAAAAATGGTATTTAATGCTATAGTATTTAAATTAGCAAGGACTCCAACCTGCCCTGACCTGAACATCTGCAAGGATAAAGACACATGGGAAACACATTCTCATTTGCTGACTCCCCAAGGCTGATAGGCTAGAGACAATCAGCACAGCACATGGAATTGGTATTGATGGCATGCACCAAGCATCAGCATGAAGTATATTGTGAGTCTTTACTCCCCATGCCCACAGCGGCACAGAACCACCTCCTCTCTCTTGCATTTCAAACCTTTGTTTGAAGGAAGGAAGTAAAACTGCACTCTCCTCCTTACTAGAGTGCTCCCATCATCTCCCAATTACCTTCCCTAAGCTCAGTTTAATGGTCTTTCAAGCATGAATGGCTTTTACTCACTTCTGCTTTGCTCCAATCAGCATGAGATTCAACAGTGGGAAAAAGTCAATGAGGAAGGTAGCTGGAATAAGCAGAACAAGTTGTTCCAAAAACGACCTCCTAGGTACAGAAGACTGATCCAATTTACTAGGTGCAGGAAGTATTTTTATGGTTATTGCTTACAACAGAGGCACATCCAGTTTGAAAAGAGCCCATAAACAGAGTGCTGCACTGACAAATAGCCCCAGAGAAATCTATAAATCAGAGAACAAGACAGTCACACAACTTCAGACAATCACAGTCACACAACATCAGACAACCAGATACACACACATGGGCATGCTCGAGGGGGGCAAGGAGGTGCACAGGACTCCCCAGTAATCAGCAAGAGCACAGAACTCCTCTGGTCTCAGGGTTGGGAGAGCGAAATTCTCTACCCCAGGGACTGCGGCGAGGACACAGAATGTGCTCCTCCAAAAGCTGGGGAATTCAAATTCTTGCACACACCAATGTGCGCGCACGCGCACACACACACAGTGTCTCTATAGTGGAAAACAGCAGTAAAAGCTCATTGATGGGCTGACAGGCCTGACTGGTTGCAGTTCCCAAACCTATTGGGGAAAACCGACCGCCCACAGAGCTGCCTGCGGAGCAAAACCCCCAAAGCAGGAAGCAGCAATGACAAAGCAAACCCCAGTAGGTTTTTAGAAATCACTTGACAAGAGACTCTTGCCAGACTATATCAAAGGGCATCAGATAAGATGAAAGGTACAATAAGTCTCAGGAAGACAACTAAACCCTCCCCTCCCTGGGCAAAATAAAAAAAAACAACCAACCACTAACAGACAATTTCTGTCTCTTCCTTCCCAAACTCTCTCCCCTACCCCATCCAAGTTTTCTTCACAACACCAATGTGATGGCTGACACCTTGGCAGACACATGGGGGACTGAACTAGTGACCTCCAGAGCTAAAAACATCAGACAGCTACTGCTAGAGCATCCCTGGCTAGAGCTTTAATTTACTCATATCCTCTGGCAATTAGTCAGAGAGTAGGGCCTCTAATAGGAAGACACAGACACCCACATCACCTCTCTACCGCAGTATAACTGGAGGCAAGGTCATATGATCCACTGGGTTGTAGCACGGCTTGGAGCCAAGCTCCAGATTTCTAAACCACCACAGCTTTTAATAAGTCACTTCACCTCTCCAACCCTTGGTTTATTCATCTGTAAAATGGGGATGCTACCTACTCCACAAGGAGACTTAGTGAGTGAATGCTTGAGGAGCAAGGTTCAGAGCTGCATAGGCTCTTACCCAGGACCTTTCATTAGAGGCTCAAAGGGGGGCGGGGGGTAAGTATTCTTCTTGTTCACAGATGGGGAAATTTGGCAGGGAGAGACTCAAGAGCTTTAACATCGGGTGTAGGAGTTTCTTCTATACGAGCAAAAAGGCAGGTGACTGTCCAGATATCCAGAGGGGCATCTGACGTTCATTTGCTATCAAGGTAGGTGAATTCCAGGGTCAGGAGCCATGATCCTCTTTATAGGAAGGGACTGTGGATACCAGTACTACACCTTCCATGCCAGGCATTTACAATGTCGAACCTGGACAATGAAAGTCAATCATACATTCCTCTGAAGCTAGCAATAGGATTTGGAACAGGCATTTGCTCCCATCCACTCAGAGCAGGCTGCACAAAGCCGGACCACCAAGTTTCCCTAAACTCTGATATAAGAAGTTACTGTCGAACAACCTTGAAGCCATATCAGAAAGGCAGGCATGACGTGCAGTAATTGGATCCTGGAATTATGAAAGCGTCCCCTTGACAGAGGACAAGGGCAGTGCTGCAGAGCGGAGGCTGAAACACAATCATTCTGCAGCCACAATGGTCTGAGAAAAGAGAGAGGGTCCCCAGTTTCTTCACGAACATCATGTTTTAGAGAAAGCCATTGGCTGGAAGCCTTGAAGAGGAAGTCTGGTGCCATACACAAATAAGTTCCTAAGTCATACTGGTTTGCTAGTGGAGGTGTTGGACAGCTAGTGTTTTCTGCTTCAGGAGGGGTGTGATTTATTTCAGTGTAAGTATGGAATGTCCCTATTTAGGAAGGACCGTTATTTTATTTTTATTTATTTTTAGCACAATATTTATTTTTCCTGATCCATCCTTCCCCCAAATGCCCCATGTCCCATTGAACCTTACTGGAGTCAAAAGGGGTAAACCTGTTTTTTAGCGTTCCTGTTTGCAACGTTCAGTTCTTGGCAGCTTTGTCTCAAAAGAAACATCACAGCACTCTCGTTCTGATCATAAATTGACCTCTGAAGCTCCATTTTAAAAATAAAAGCTGATGGTCAGGTCATACTTTGGGATCATCCAAAATTTAAATCAAGGCCTTCAACTAAATGTGTGGACTTCCATGCTGTGTTTTGTGAGACTCCTTACAACCTATAGCCTCCATACATATACAAGATCCAGTTAGACAACATCCTCATTTTTTACTCTGTTTTTCCTTTTCTACCATTACAGTAAAGCATCTATGGTATAAAAGACATACAAATATCTTGCTGGTCACTTTGCCACATACCATCAGAGACATCCAAGGCTAGTGTTCCAGACAGCAGTTTGGTCACACCTGGAAAGCAGACTCCCCTGTAAAAGTCTGGATTGCAGCCCCACTGAAGCAGTCAACCAGGGGAAGGAGGAGGAGGCTGATTAGACAAGTGAAGATGCTTCTACATATACATAAAATATTTTGGAAGTTTAAAAACAAAAGTAGGAAAGAAAATAGAGTCAGCTGGACAGAAACAGGTGTTTGCTGAAATATACTTGAAAACTGCAAAGGTCTCCAAGTAAAACGCACAGTTTCAGTAACTTATACCCATTACACAGAAGACACTACTGAAGAGACACTCATGCCCTCCTCGCATCAAGAATATTCGTTTTGTTTGCTATCCAGCATCATCTCTGAAGGCATCTTCAAATCTGGGGTGGGAAGAGAGATGGGGAGTGAGAGCCTGAAGGACTTCCTGGTAGGTCAACCAGTGTGGCCACAGCTAGTTTAAAGAGAAGCAAGCCAGGAAGCCAGTCCTCCTCAAAAAATAGTTCTATTTTAGGAGATCCGCAAGAACCCTCCATGAGTTTGGCCTCAAATAACTGCTAACACAAATAAACCTCCTTGGCCAAGCAGCAGCCTCAAAGGATGCAAGTGGGGAAATCCCTGTGCTAATTTTGCTCCAGCTCCACTAGGGACTTCCTGTAATAGGCTCCTAATTAGACACAATGAGTAGGGAAGAGGCCGCAAAATTATTCAAGCCCATCTCACCAGATGCATCCCATCCCAGCAGCATTCAAAGAAGAAAAAAAATGCAGCTATTTTGATTATACTAAGATTGTGCCAGATACATGGGCGGGGAATGAAATATTGGGCAGCAATGGAGAAAAAAGAAGCAGCAAAGGATGACAAGAAATGTGCTCTTTAAAACGAGCGGTCTGTGGGATAAAAGCAGAACAGCGAAAGATATCATCCTAATGAAAGATGAGTGCCTTGAAATTCACTCTACTTATAGGAATTTTCTCATCATGTTCATCTCTAATATACTTCAGATTCCTGCACCACTTAACCCAAATCAAATTAGGTTCCTGGTTTCTATCTAGGTATATGACCCCAGTGCTGCAGCATTTGAGTACCTCCCAGGCATGAATGAATTTATCCTCACAACCTCTCTATCATTATCCCCACTTTACAGATGAGGAACTTGAGACAGAAAGAATTTAAGTAACTTGTCCATGGTCATGCAAGAAATCAGTAGCGGAGCTGGGAACTGAGCCCCCAACTCCTGAGTCTCAGTCCAGCGCCTTAACCACTAAGCCATCCCCGTCCTCTAGAAAATGTGAGCTTCTGGAAAGAATGAAAGGTGGGGATGGGGAAATGCATCTTTCGTCAGCATTAGGTGGTATAATAAAGCAACAGTTTACCTGCTATATATCATGTAATTGTCTCACACACACATATGCACAGTGTGAAGCAGATGGCTTTTGCTGGCACTGTGTCTATTGGCTCAGTTTAGATCCCTCAGGAGCCATTAGGCAGCATGAAAGAAATTAGTTACACACCAGGCTAAACATACTTGCTAGCTTCACTGAAATCCTCAGGCTAGATGCTGGACACTTAAATAAGCGCCATTGTCTGAGCTTCGAGACCACACACTGAACAGCTCAGCCTTCCCAACTGCATTTATTTAGTGGGCCACTTGGCAATGGGAGCTTCAGAGCCTAGTTTCCAAAGGGGCCAAGTGCTCGCAGCACCCGTGATTCCAAAAGGAGCTGTTGGTTCACTGCACCTTTGCAAAATCTAATCAGAGGCCCACCCTGGCTCTCTTGCAGAGGCAGTGGAGAAGCCCACACATCACACCTTGCCCGTTGCTCCAGTTCCTTCCAATTGGCTATGTTTAGTGTGATGAGTGGGATTGGAGCTAGAGGGTAAGATTCCAGGAGGGATCCAGTCTGGTGTTACACCTGGAGCTCAGCACACAAGCTGGGCCAGGCTGCTACTGAACAAAATACAGGCCTCTCCACATGCAGCCCTGGCCTCTCAGCATGCACAGTGGAGATCTTTTCTCCTGCAAGTCTGGCTGTGTGCCTCCCACATCACTTATTGCCAACGATAGAGTCACATTCCCTCCTGTACTTCACAGAACAGCAACGCTATCTGGGTCTGCCCATATGGTTGTGACAGAAAAGTACCAGCCCCCTCCCCAACTTCCAGCTATGAACATGGCACCCAGAAGGGGTGGCCTGCATTAGCTCAGCACTTACCCAACTGCCAGATTCTGAGCAGTGTTCTTAAAAGCCAGCATCCCTACAAGAACAATACGAATCCCACCCGTCCCCTTCTCACCAGACCTCCACCGTGCATTTCAGGCACAGGCTGAAGCCTTTGCCATTCTCTTTGCACTGAAATCTAGGCAGACAGGAGGGATACTAGAGAAGACAGGCAGCTGCGATAACACACAACGGTATTAGGAAATTAAGTGTATGTATTCAGACACCACTGCACTGACTCAGTCTCACCTCCTTCTCAGGCTGTGATTTGCCATGAATCACTCCAGGACTCACCCAGGAAGTTTCCACCAATTCCACAAACTTTAACGCTCCAGAATTCTCTCTCCCCCTCCATCCCCCTTCGCAGCAACTCATTCATAGGTTACACTGATCCCACGCCCCATCCCCCAAGAACAGCACACGTGATTTGTACATAGAAACCGATCAGCCAAGCAGAAGGGAAATCTGTCCTATGGTCTGCTTTACGCACGCACACATGCACACAGGCAGGAACGAAGAGACCCTGACTGGAGAGTTTACAAGTGAAATGCCACCGACAGTCACAATTTCGCTGTGAACAATGTTGCTAGGCGAGGGGCAGCCTGGGCGTGAAGTTAAGAGCCGTTGCAAATAAAGGTTGCAGCTGAGGCCATGGGACAAATTGGATTTGAGGGGCAGAGGGCTGTGAAGGCTGATGTAGTGAAAGGTGTTGGTATTTGGTGGGGGCGAGGTGTCAATCACATTCTGGACACTAAGACATCCCCAGATTTCTGGAGGGTTTACACCTTCCATTCACAGCACTGGCAACTGAGGGGCAGGCATTTCTTGTCCAATCTGGGGGCAAAACACGCCTCTGATTTGCTACCTTGCTCCAGTCGCCTGCCTAACAGTCTGGCTTCCTGCTGAATCTCAGATGCTCTGTTGTCTCCACAGCTCAGATGACCCAATATGTTTGCCACAAATGATCCACCTATTGTCCCAGGGGAGGAGCACACACGCTAAATGTAGCTTCTGCTGGAAAAAGATGAGTCTCTCATGACAGCCCTGTGAATGGGAACCAGAGAGACTGGCACCCTCCCTTCTGCCAGGCGAGCAAGGTGGGAGAAAGAAAAAGCTTCCCTCAGAATGTGACCACACTAGGGAAAAATGGTGTGCTCTTACCTCATGCTAATTAACATGAAGTGAAATCCTAGTGAAAGGCAAAGCAGTCTGTTCTCACACCTGTTAGCAAATCCAGGTACAGGCGGGAGGGAGGCTAAGGTTTACCTAGACCCGTTAACATGTGAGAACTGCAAACTGCCTGTATTCGCTTGGATTTTACCTCATATTTTGCTAAAATGAGGAAAGAAACACACCTTTTTCGTAGTGAAGACGGGGCGTCAGAGGTTTGCCTTTGCTAGACTTTACCTCAAGTTAACCAATTGCCAATTAACTCAACATACTTTAAACATTAGTAAAGACTAGTGTGAAGACTCCCATGTTTGCTCTTCAGCTGAGGAATCAGCCTAGAGAGGAAATCAAAGATTTCCCATCATGATAATCAAGAAGCGTATTCGAATTACTTGGGCATACTCTGAGTGCTGCTACGCAGAGTTCCAAACTGGCTGATGGTGATCAACAACGAACTGCAGCACACAGAGTTGCAGGGAAAGGGATGGGGAGAAATGAGTCTAACAGGGAGTCAAAGGGACGGAGGTGAGAAAGGTCATGTGGGACATCTTTGTTAATGATCCAGAAGAGAGAGCCAACTGGACACTAATGAAATTCATCGAGGAGATGCAAATGTCAGGGAGGATGGTGAAAAAAATACGTGAAGGGAGCCCAAGAGAGGTTACAAATACTGGCAGGAAATGAAGGCGAGAGAGGGAAACCAAGCAAATACATCTGAGGGGGAATGTTCCGAAGTGAAGGTATTCCGTGGGAGGGAAATACACAGAAAGCAATTGATGGACATACACACAAAAATATAGGCTTATGGGATTTTGAAATGCATATACAGAGTGTTACGTTGCACAGCAGGGTAGAGGAGGCACCTCCAAATGGTTCCAGAATGTCCACAATTGGAATACTGGGTTTAAGATCTAGGCTCTGCTATGTTTGAAATGAAGAGAGCAAGCACTCAGCACTCTGACCTGATCCAGCAAACAATGAAGCGTATGAAGTCACTAAAGCCAATGGACCTACTGTGGTAATCTAGCCGTCCAGTCCCAGACCTGGACTTTAGTGTCCACCAGTCTGGTCCTGTCCCAAACCTGGACTTTTGCGTCCAAAGTTTGGGGGCTTACCTGAAACTCCCCCAAGCTCACTACCAGCTTGGATATTCTCGCTGCCACCAGATCAGGAATTAATCTATGGGGCCTGATCCCCCCTTTCCTCCCTCTGGTGTCCCCAACCCTCCCTTGGTGGGACACCCAGATTCCCAATCCCTTGGATGCTAAAAGCAGGGAAAATAACCCCTTCCCCCTCCTTATCAGGCTTGCCTCGCGGCTAACCTGTGTGACCCAAGAAACCAGCTTTTCTGCTTCCCTCAGGACAATGGAGATGCAAAATACCCACAGCTGTGCTCTGCCACCCCCCTTGCTCCAGGAATGAGGGAAAAACTGTAACCACCAGAGAACAGAGAGAATTCTTCGTCTCTTTCCCCGTAGTCTGCTCTTTCCCTGGACCCAAATAGGAAAATAGCCCACAGCCTGGCTTTTCCCTTTGCCTCCCTAGGAAAAGAACTTTCACAAGGTTTAACAAGAAAACTTTATAGAAAAAAAGAAAGAAAATATAAAACAATCATCTTGCATTAAGAAACTCAATACAGGCTCTTGCTTATAAGAAAATATAAAGAAACAGTCTGATTTAAAAGATAGCCCAATTAAACCAGCACAACAAATTAACATACAGGTAAATACACCCCAAAGACCATCATAGCTGAATTACTTTGCGGTTCCTGGGTACTTACAGATGTTTAGAAGAAGTATTAGGAGAGAATTAGAAGAAGACTTGTTTCCTCATAGCTAAGAAAACAACAAAGACCCCGAGTATACAAATTCCCGCCCCTGACTTTAAACAATCCAGTTCTCTGATTGGTCCTCTGGTCAGGTGTTCGGTTACCCTTTTCAGGTAAAAGAAACTTAACCCTTACCTTACCTATCCATTTATGACACCTACTCATGCATTTAAACCTAAGCATATGCTTGATGGCTAAGTATGCAGCTTTGGAAACAACTATCGCACCGTATTCCAGGAAGAACTGGAAGTATTAGTACATAAGCTAACTTATGACTTAACTGGAGTAGCAGACACTTGGAGATATTGGAATATTGGTATAGAGGGGTATGGCTTGTTCAGGAAAGACAGGAAGGAAAAAGAGAGAGGTGTTGCATTATACATCAAGAATATATCCATCTGTTCTGAGGTCCAAGGGTGATGAGCAGCAAACCAGTTTAAAGTCTGTGGGTGAAAATAAATGGGGGAGGGAGAGAAATCAGTGGAGAGGTCACGGCAGGGGTCTACTACAGACCAACAAATGAGGGGAAGGAGGTGACCGAGACATTTCTAGAACAAATAACAGAAATATCCAAAATACGTGCACTGGTAATAATGGGGGCCTTGCACTACCCAGACATCTGTTGGAAAAGTAATATGAAAAATCTCAAGATAAGTACTTGGACTGTATTGGAGCCAACTCTTTGTTTCCGAAAGTTTAGAAAGTAACCATGGTGACAGCCATTTTATACTCGATTCTGAGCCACACGGAGAAACTGGTTGTGAATCCTGAGGTGGAAGGCAATTCGGCTGAAAACAATCATAAAAATCATAGACTTTGTGATTCTATGGAAAGGAAGGAGTGAGAGCAGCAAAATACGGAAAATGGAAAGCAAAATAACAGCCTCGGAGAACTGGTAGGTAAGGCCCCAGAGGAAGAAAAATCTGAGGGATAAAAGAGTTCAGGAGAGCTGAGAGCTTCTCAAGAAGATAATATTAAAGTCACAACAGCAAACTATCCCAATACGAAGGACAGCTAGGAAGAATAGTAAGAGGTCAATATGGCTCCATCAGGAGTTCTTTAATTGCCTGAAAATTAAAAAGGATTCCTACAGAAAGTGGAAACATGGACAAATTGCAAAGGATGAATACAAAAGACTATCACAAGCAGGTGGGAGAAAATCAGAAAGGCTAAGGAACAAAATGAATTACACATAGTAAGGAACACAAAAGGCAGTAAGAAGAGAATCTTTAAATACATTAGGAGCAAGAAAAAAACAAAAGGAAAGTGTAGGTCCTCTACTCGGAGGCAAGGAGAGCTAATAACAGACACTGATTAAAAAGACTGAGGGGTTTAATGCCTATTTTGCTTTAGTCTTCACCGCAAGTTAATGATGACCAGACACTCAACACAATTAATATTAACAAGGGAAAAAGGAACACAAGCCATAGTAGGAAAAGAACAGGTTAAAGTATATTAGATAAGTTAGATGTATTCGTGTTACTTAAACAACTAGCTGACGCATCTCTGAACCTTAGCAATAATTGTTGAGAAGTCAGAGGATGGATGAGGTCCCAGAGGACCGGAAAAAGGCAAACATAGTACTAGGTGAAAGACTGTACTCAAAGAGTAGTTATCACGTGTTCGCTGTCAAACTGGGAGGGTGTATCTAGCAGCGTTCTACAAGGGCCAGTCCTGGGTCTGGTACGATTCAATATTTTCATTAACGATTTGGAAAGTGGAGTGGAGAGTACTCCCATGCTGGGAGTGCTTGCTAGCACTTTGGAGGGCAGGATTAGAATTCAAAACATCCTTGACAAATTGGTCTGAAATGAACAAGATGAAAATCAATAAAGACAAGAGCAAACAACAACAACCAAATGGTGAACAACTGGCATATTTATATTATATATTTTCTTACCTGCCTTATCTCTCTCATATCCTGGAACCAACATGGCTACAACACTGCCCAGAATAACTGGCTCAGCAGTAGTACTGCTGAAAAAGATCTGGGAGTTACAGTGGATCACAAACTGAATTTAAGTAGGCTGGAAAGGATTTGTATTGTTTAGTGTCATTAAATGTCAATATCACTGTACACACAAAAAGTGGCAAAAATATTTCCATCAGTAATCACTGAAATGTATAGATAGGTGAGGTAAGAAAAATACTGCTTGAGTATTTAGAGTCTCATTTAACGCTACTTACTTTGTGTATTTTGATGTGTGAGGTTGACAATTTGTGTTCTAACAGTTATAAACCTTTGACTTTTTGAATCGCAGACTCTACTGTCATTAAATAACAACTGTGACTCCCCCCATAGTTTGACCCCTCATAATTTCCCGCAATTGAAATTTAAAAAAATAAAAATTTTAAAGAGGCTTTAAAAATAAACATTGATGTTAACCAGTGAAATTACAAAATATAAATCTAATTCTGCCAAGCCGAAATATGACTCAACAATGTGATGCATGTCAGACATGGGAGGTAATTGTGCGGCTCTACTCAGCACTGATGAAGTCTCAGCTGGAGAATAGTTTCCAGGTTTTGACACCCGAATTTTGATGTGGATAAACTGAAGAGAGTCCAGAGGAGAGCTACAAAAATGATAAAAGTCTTAGAAAATGTGACCTATGAGGAAATGTTTAAAAAAACTGGGCATGGTTAGTTTTGAGAAAAGAAGACTTATAATTCCTTTGTCTGAGTTTTCACAGATTGTGAATGAGGCAAGATCCAAGTCAGTCAGTCAGCAATTTCATTACTCTGGTGTTGCTTTAAAGAAAAGGTCACACTCTGTATTCATTTGTTTTGTATCACTGGGTAAACAGTGAAGTGGCCAAACTTTGCTGATGATAAGAATTTATTTAGGTTACAAGACTGTGAGGAACTTCAGCAGCATCTAAAGGTTTATCTACACATGGAGTTAGTCTCCTGGATTAGTGCCAGCAGGAACAAGGCACTCTTATTCTGGAATAAGCGCGTCCACACACAGGTTATTCAGGAACAACTAATTCACAGCCTACCTTAAACCTTGGGCAGCACGACAGCAGACGACATTGTGTTGACAAATGCCAACTGTCACACATTGGAAGAAATAATTTGAATCACTCAGCCACATTCTTGGGTTCTAAATTTATTGTAGTCACTCAAGAGAAAGGCCTGGGTGCCACTGTGAATAGACAGACTAATGAAAACCATCTCAGTGTGCAGCAGCAGTCAAAAAACCCAGCCCTAAAATGCTAGCTTGCATAAGGAACAGGATTAAGAACACTGCTAATACCATTCTATCACAAGGGCATGCCAGTTCGGTGCTTTTGACTGAGCACCAGGTCACCTTGTTTCTATTCCCAGCTCTGCCACTGACCCGCGGTCATTTCACCTCTTCGGTCCTCTGTCTCCCTATCCACCTTCTCTCTATCTGATCTATTGGCGTAAGGAATATACAGTGTGTGGCAAAACAACCCTCCCCTACCCTACTGTAATATAAATAATATTTACATCAGAGGTACATCCTGATATGGAACATTGTTCAGCTTTGGTCTCTTTCACTCAAGGGAGTAGAAACAGAAAGAGTAGTTCAAAGTGATTAGAGGCATAGTGGGATCTCCATAAGAGAAGAGATTGAAAAGAAGAGGATTGTTTATAACTTAGGCTACGTCTACACTGCGGGATAATATCGAATTAGCTATAATCGGTCTAATAAAACTGATATTATTAAGTCGACTGTGAGTGTCCACACTAGGCATGTTAATTCGATAGTCTGCATCCATGCTCCATGGCTTGCGTCGATTTCTGGAGCGGTGCACTGTGGGTAGCCTTTCCGTAGCTATCCCATAGTTCCCAGTCTCCCC
>NC_133772.1:13978660-14079204 GCF_003597395.2 Chelonoidis abingdonii
AGTGCCTCTGGTTACTGTCATGCTTATCATGGTGCCATGGGATAAAATTTTGAAAACAAACATTGGGATGACTTCATTGGACTGAGTCATATCGTCCTCATGGTTTCATAAAATAGATAGTCCCGTCCTGCCTGGACTGTTCAAGCCCGGCGGCTGCTCCAGTGCCTCCCCCCCAATTGTTGTCACTACCAAGTTCTATTTCTTCATTCTGGTATTCCTACAACGTTCATGACACAAATGGGGGCGACCTGCACAGTGCCAGGAAGGTTGGAGGAAGGGAAGCAGGGTGCGTTCTTGGTTTGCGCGGCACCCCTGTTTTAATACTGGCACAAGTGCAGCTGTGCTCTTCTACATACACTTGCCTGCTTACCTGAGGCAGCGGACTCTATTTTTAGAAGACCATAAGGCAGGAATTGACGTCATCCCAAGTGAGTCCCATCCCAATTTGGCTTAAGCAAAATTTTCAGCAGGGGCACTCATGACAGACGGGACAGTAAAGGAGGGGGAGATTAACGTCATGTCATTGCCAGTTTTCTCCGGCAGTAAGACGGACAGACGACTGTAACCATCCTCTGCTGTCATGGCAAAGAATTGAATGCTGTCGCGTAGCGCTGGAGTATCGCGTCTGTCTAGAGGCAATTAATTACACCATAACAGGTAGGAAAAAAAAAACTGGACGGGCTCTCAGGGTTGCGTAGCTATTGTGTACTGCAAGGGCAATTCCAGGGAGAAAACGTGGCGAAGGACTGTCTGCTGATGTTTCCCGGAGCAAGGAATGGCTGACAGACATTTACCCAGAACCCCCGCGACCATTGAACATTCACCCTTGAATTTCAAGGGGCGGGGAAGATGGAGAAGGGAAGGGGGTGCTGAAGGACTCCAGCTATCCCACCTCCTCAGCAGTCTCTACAACTTATTGCATTCTTGGCGGAGCGCCAATGTCTGTAGCTAACACACAGTGTCTGGCGTGGTTCACGGAAAGCTCATCAGTTCTGCCGCCCACCACCACGTGAAAGAAAGTAAAGAATCATCCTTGAGTACTTAAAATGTCACCCTGTGTGTTACTGAATGCTGCTGGTAGAACGCCGATGCTTGAGCACTGAAGAGCAGTATTGCTCCTTCCCCCTCCCCCTCCCGGTTGCAGACGGTTCAGTAGGACTACAACCGTCCTCAGCAACATGTTAATGGTGATATTTACAGTCTCACCACTGGTTCTTCACGTAGATAGGACAGAAGACTGAGTGCCTGGCTGAGAAATTTTTGGAAAGCCACATTGGATTGACTCACATTGCGCGACTGAGTCAATCCCTCCCTTTATGGTTTATAAAATAGAGTCAGTCTTGACAGAATAGGGTCAAGTGTTTAAAGATGCAGTGATCACCAGCACAAGCTGCTCCATGCCAGTTATTCTCAGGGGGTCGCCCCTGCAACTACCGCACCGTTGCTTCCCACCTTCCCCAAAACCTTCCTGGGCTACCGTGGCAGTTGCCCCCCCCCCCATTGTGGCAGAATGTTTTGAAGAATGCAGGACTAAGAATCAGAGATGTTAGTGAGATAAAATGAGGGGAGCGAGCTCCATGGGCTGATGACAGTCCATCGCAGTTCAGATTATCTTTCTGTTACACAGGAGGGGAAGGGCGGAATGAAGTTCACGCCCCAGCTTACTACGATGAAAGACGAGTTACCTAGCCGTTCTGTACCATCTACTGGAGATAATTGGGAGTCATTCCCATTTTTACCTCCAGGTGCCCCCATGCCAGGCCTCGCCAGGAGATCACTGGCTGGAACCGCTACACCGGAGCGGGGAGAGGAGCGGTATCATGACTCACTCCTGTGAGCATCGCATCTGACCAGCAGCATTCAGTACCACAGCTGGGTGACATTTAAATCATCAAGGAATGATTTTCTTTACTTTTTCTTCTCACTGAGTGGGGGGGAAAAGAGACTGAATCGAGCTGTTCGCGTGAACCACGGCATGTTCACTGTGTTTTAAGCTACAGCATTGGGCGCTCCGCCAAGAATGCAAATAGTTTTGTCCAGAGCCTGCTGGTGGAAGAGTGGATAGCTGGAGTCTTCAGTACCCCCTACCCATGGCCTCTCCTGAGCGTCCATTGGAGTCTCTGGCTTCCGTACGACTTGTACGCCCAGCGCTTGTGTAATCCTGGGAGTTTATTTCAAACGCTTTGGCATCTTCCTGTTCTGTAACGGAGCTCTGATTCAACAGATTTTTTTCATCCCCATACAGCGATCGATCTAGTATCTCCTGTACGGTCCTCGGCTGAGCTATTTTTCATTTTAGACTGCATCGCCACCCGTCTGATCAGAGCTCGGACACTGGCGAAGCAGGAAATGTAATGCAAAGTTCGCTGGGCTTTCCTGTTTACATGCCCGCTGCATCCGAGTTCAGATTGCGGACCAGAGCAGTCAGTGGTGCACTGTGGGATACCTCTCGGAGGCCAATAATGTCGATTTCCGTCCACACTAACCGTAATCCGAGTTGTTAATATCGAATTTAGCACTACTCCTCTCGTCGGGGTGGAGTACAGAAATCGATTTAAAGAGCCCTTTATACGATATAAATGACAACGTCGTGTGAACGGGTACAGCCTTAAATCGATTTATCAGCCATTAAACCGATTTAAAGGCGTAGTGTAGACCTGGCCTTAGTGAGGAGATGAATCGGAGGGGATGTGACAGAATTATACAAAATAATTAACAGGACAGAGTTCATGTGGATGCTTCTATTCACCTTCCCATATAAACACAAGAATAAGGAGACCTTCCGTGAAACTGAGAAATAACAAGCTGGTATTTTATACCTACTCTAGACTTAACCTGTAGAACTCATTTCCCGTGCAGGGAAATTGTCCCACCATTGTCCAAGGTGGAGTTTCTTGCACCTTTCTCCAAAGCATCTTGAGTAGTCCACTGTCAGAGAGCTAGGAATACTGAAGATCACTATTCCATTATTTTAAAAAAAAACTAGCCCCTCTGATTGCATATGGCAAATGGGGCTTGCGGTTCTACATTTTTATAGCAATTCTACCACAGAAAGCTCCAGACACTGACCACAATGTCATACAGTTAAGAATCTTGCCACCTGTCAGCACAGTGCAGAGCTGGTAGACAATTTCACAATGAGGCAGTGGAGAAGGGAAACCCAAAGTGGACAGAGAGAAATGCAGCTGTTGCATGAGAAAGCTTTCATAAGGAAGTCCGCATCCTGGAGGCCAAATGATCACTTAAACAGGAAGCGGCCCTGAGTCACAATGGTTGCACAATCTTCTGGTACCCTGCAAAAGCTGGAGACAGCTTAGGGCCAAGGACAAACTGTTTTAAGAAGTTGGCAGTGCCCATGGTTGGTGAAGATTCTTCAGCCCTGTATAAGAAACTCAGTCTCTGCCCTTTCCAGCACACTGGACATACATTCAAAGCAACATTTGCATAAAACTAGGAATTAAAAGTTTCCTGCCTTGAGCCTTCAAATGGACAGAGGTGCTCAACAGGCTATTAAGGAGTTAGCTGCACATAAGGCCAACACTAGTCTCCAAAGGAAGATATTGGATTTAAAGTCTATCCAGATCTACTGCTCTTGTGAGTAAAGCCAGTAAGTAAATATCCCCATTTTACTGATGGAGACAGGGAGACGGAGGTGATAGAACTCTACCACGAACTCAGCATGTGCGAACGAGGGCAAGTTCATTGCAGAACCCAGATTTCCTAATGTCCAACCCCATGTTCCACCCACAAGACAATTTTGCCTCCTTTCACGTGGCCTCTGAAATGCCACTTACACCTACAATGCTAGTAAGGAATCCCCACAGAACGTCATAGGGTCCTGGCTTCCCTGCATGGCATCACCTGCCAATGACTGGAAAGCAAACGCACTCCCCACCCCACTTGCTGCACCTGCCTAAGAGGCAGCACGGTCTAATGGATAGGGTACCACCCTGGTGTTCTCTTCCTAGTTTTACTACCAACCAGCTGGCTGACCTCCAGTGAGCCACTTCCCCTCGCTGTGCCTCTGGTTCCCCCTCCCATCCAGTTTGTTTAGACTGTAAGCTATCTGGAGTAGGGACTGCCCCAGTGGAGCCTGGATTTCAGCCGAGGCCACTAAGCGCTGCCATAATAAGAAAGTAAAGGCAATTGCAAGCGACCCAGTCTTATGGACGCTGCCTCCCAACAGGTCTTAAATCTTCCAAATGATTGGCAGCGTAAGAGCTTACTGCAGTGCATTTACACTGGGTGAAGGCAGGAGAGGAGCATCTTCTCTCTAGCACATCTATCGGGGATGCTCTCCTCTTCACCCTGCTGCATGCAGCCAGCAGCTGCCAGGCTGTAAAATGCAAGCAGGCCCTTCCCTTAGATGCAAGTGGGACGCAGCCTGTCTCTGCGATCCCTGAGCCAGTCCTTGGCCAAGAAGGGCATCTGCCCAGTATTTATTCAAACACACCCAAACGGCCGCTCTCCTAGAATGACAGATGTAGCAGCTATTTGGTCCTTTCAGATAGGAACAAAAGCCCTCTCCACAAGCACAAAGGCAGACAGCAAGAGAGAAAGCCTGAGCTTAAAGCAAAGCCACCTGCCAGAGGCCCTCATTCCCCCTCTCTGCACAGCCAAACCTGGGCCTGAGCATTGAAACTGTTTCTGTCAACAAGGGATCACTTCCGCCCAACCTGCTTTTGCTTAGGGAACTCACGTCATTGGCGGAGGGGGGAAACCAGCCCTGTCTCCCAAGTGCATCCGATATTCCTGGCACATTTTATTTTCCCTACCTTGCTAAAAATAAAATGCACATCATGTTTCTGACCAGGTAATCAAGAGCACTTTCCTGAGACACAAGAGAAAAGCACACAAGCCAGCGAGGCCACAACGTGTGAGTAACAACATGCAAAAAACGTAATCAGAGGGGGCAGCAAGCGAGAGGGAGAAGTAGTATGGGGGGGTGAGATTGTGAAACTGAATGAATAGATCAAATCAGGTAAAGGGCAACATGGAGGCAGCACTAATAGTCTCAACTGACTCACTGTTTCACAGTGACAAACAAACTGCAGGGTGTGGGGGGCGGTGGGAGGAGGGATTATGGTTTTGTAGGAGATCGGCCTGAGCTGCAAGCGTCTGATCAAAAAATTCTGGATTATTCAAGGCTCAGGGATGTGGTTCGGGATTATCTCATTCTGACTGCTTAAAAGTCTACCAACCATGGTTTTGAGGCTGACCCATTCCTGTTCTTCCCAAAAGGTGGTGGGTTGGGTTGCAGAACTTTGAGAGAATATGGCTTGGGAGGAAGAAAAAAGAAGCGGGGCAGGGGAGGGGGAGGGGCAGGGTGCAGGGAAGGTTAAAAACCCGTATACTGGAGATACTAGTGCAAGTGTAGCTAGGCTGATCTAGTCACATCAGGGCTACAGCAGTGCAAACTCCAAGCACAGATACCCTGCACTGGTGTAATACAGGGCGTGCCCCATGCATTTCTCCTTGAGTAAGTGCTGCTCTCCCACACTGGTACAGATATCCTCATTAGAAAGCCCAGACTCTGCCACGCTTTCTTACATGGAGAAGTCCCTTGCTTCTTTCACAAACAGTCCCTCCCATTTCAGTGGGATGTATAGTACTAATCAGGATAAAGAGAGTGGCAGAATCCACCCCTAGCGAGCAGTGGGTTTGAGATATATTGCTGTAGAGTGGTTTTCTGAAGTCTAGGATGGAACACAGGCCGAGTGATGACACAATAAATGCAGCAAGGATCAAGAACAGAATGATTCAACAGGACTTGCAACCAATCCAACCAACTACATGTGACTTTTAAAGAATCCAGTTTGAATTAAGCCCAGGTTCACACACACCACCAACTCCAGAAATTACTGCCTGCCAACTTACCATCCGCATGCAGTTCCAGCTGGGCAAGTTACTCCTCTTCCTCTCCAACTCCTAAAAAATCCCTCCAGGGTAGACTTTGCTGCAGCAGAACACTTATTCCATTTCCACCCACGTGGAAGCTACATCTCTATACACACTATCCATGAAAATGCTTCAGGACTCTCTGGGATAAGAGGTGCTCTAGAAATGTAGGCAATGACCAAACAACAAAGCTCTTCCCCTGCCATTCAACTCTCACATCACAGCCACCATCCTGCTGGCCAAGCAGAACAAAGGACTCCCTACAGACATCCGCTGAGGATACCATTTGAAAAACAGCCAAAGGTGTTGCTGTTGGGACGCTCCCTGAGTTAGGAGGACAAAGAAAGGCAGGGAAATACACAGCCTTTGGGTGTTCAAGTCAGGCCATTCTTCTGAGTCGATAAGCACTTCTGTTGTTTTAGAAGATTCATCATGCTATGCTCCAGCAACATGATGAACATGGCATGGATCAAGACAGACAAACGGACACTCTCACCCTTAACACTTCACCTGACATAATGAACGTTCCACATGAGAAGTTCCTGGATAGTGGGGTCACTGCTCTATGCTTTGAGGTATTAAACAGTGAGAATGGATTAACTGGAAATCATGCCACCCTAGAAAATCCCCCTGTTGTCCCCCTCTCACCTATCTCAAAAAAAGGCTGAAGAGACAGAGTTCAATGCAGCAGCAGATTCAACTCCATACGCCACCCTGTTCATACTGGGCCGAGACAGAGAGATTACGATAGACAAATACTTTTAAACTGGGTTAGGGTTACAGATCTTCTCCATTTGAACTAGCCAGCTAACCACAGCAGCCACTGTCACCACTCACTGGAAATGGGAGCAGGACTACATTATAAACTCTTCAGCGGCAAGAACCATCTTTTTGTTCTACACCTGTATAGTGCCTTGCACAATGGGGTCCTGGAAGATGACCAGGCACTACCACAATACAAATGGTCACTCTTAAGTAGCATTTGAGCTAGGAGGAATGAGACTCCATATATATATTTATTTCAAGATTTTCATAAAACTAGTTCTACTGCAAATAAACCACTCTGGTCTGTTGCCTATTACAAACTGGCAATGAAGCAGGCGAGTGAAAGTGTCCTGATCATACAGAAGACAAAGCAATTTTTGCAGCGTCAAACAAACTCAGTGACTACTCCTGGATTTTCCCGTCACAGGAAGGAAACCTCCCACTGCATCTGTCAAGTTCTTTACTCTTTATTATACATGGGAGAGTCCCCTCTTCAGAGTGCACAAATCGCTGCTGATTTCAGAGAACACAGCGTCACCAGGAGATTAGAACAAACTAGCATCTGGCTCCAACAGTCAATAATACCAGGTGGTTGCTTCAAGGGAAGGCCTTATCCCAGCCCGCCACCATAATTAGGGTGACCAGAGAGCAAGTGTGAAAAATCGGGACGGGAGTGGAGGGTAATAGGCACCTATAGAAGAAAAAGCCCCAAATATCGGGACTGTCCCTATAAAATAGGGACATCTGGTCACCCTAACCATAATGCAATACTAAAACTAGCAAAGGTACGGACTTATAGAACTGACCTTGCTATGTGGTCCAGGCGAGAAAGAAGAGGATGCTACAGAACAGTGGTCCATGTTCTGTATTCTCTTCTACGCTATTCTGCATTCACTACTCTATTCAAAAAGGCCTAGTCTGTTTGTCTTACCAAAGTTATTAGTCTCAATTATACCATGTGGCACGGAGGTCCACTGATTATATTACATGAAAGAAAAGGTATTTCTTTCCACCCATTTTTAAATTTGATGGAGAGGCAGGATTTTTTGGGAGGGAGGGAGGACGGGGGGGCAAGGGAAAAGTCCTCTTCTCCACTCAAGTGACTTATTGACTTTGAATTATGAGAAAGGGTAGACAGTAATTCCCAACTGGCCTCTACTGGAATATCGTTTCACATACCGCTAGCAATTCCAGAGGGTAAGGCATTGGGCCGGGGCTCTATTCTCAGCTCTGCTATGGACCTGCTGGATGACTTTGGGTACGCTGCTGCACCGCCTTGTGCCTCAATTTCCCCCTTTCCCTCCTCCCCCCCGTAAGACAGGAATAAGGATACTTTCCCTCCAATTTAAGTGCTTTGAGGTTTAGGATGGACATTAGGAAAAAGTTCCTAATGGTCAGGGTGGTTAAACACTGGAATAAACTGCCTAGGGAGGTTGTGGAATCTCCATCTCTGGAGATATTTAAGAGTAGGTTAGACAAATGTCTATCAGGGATGGTCGAGACAGTATTTGGTCCTGCCATGAGGGCAGGGGACTGGATTCAATGCCTCTCAAGGTCCTTTCCAGCCCTAGAATCTATGAGATTTATGGAAAAGAAGCACAATTAATAGCTAGAGTTACATAGGATTATTATTGGGAGAGTAAAACATTCACGTATGTTCCTAGGTCTATCCGCAAAGCCATTCAGAGTCTGTCGATCCCAAATGCTCGCACCAGGGGGCTTTGACCCATCGCATTGCGCAACTGGGATGGCAAATGCTTCCAGCATGACAGCTACTCACGGATCGCAGTCTCAAGGGGAGGCTGTCAGCGCTGGGAAGGTAAAGCTTCCCCTGTGGATAGTCAGCAATCGGTGTCGCTGTAGTGATGCTGAGCCCTATGTGGAGACAAGGGCAAGGCTGGGTTTGCACTGATGGAGGTCCCACTAACATGAAGTCAGACTGATAATCTCCCTCATCTTACCCTCGTCCATACATGGAATAGCTGCGCTGGGGCCAGGCCCTAAATGCTGGCCCTGGGCTGTTCCTGAGCATCGGAAAGAGGAGTTTCAGAAGTGGCATGAAAACAGGAGGGTGCGAGACAAATTTCTTCAGAGAAACCGTCCAAACCGGGGAGGACACAGCGGCCACGGGAAAACCAAACGAGAACACAGATCAGAGCTAATTAACCCCCAAGAGAGGGGGATGGGCGGGGCGACTCTGAGGGAGATTGAAGGGTTATAAGCAGCCAGTTGTGTCAGCTAGTTATTTATAGAGCAATAAGGAGAACAAGAACAGCTGACACATTGCTGGGGATATGCGGGGGGGTGGGGGAGGGCTACCAAACCTCACTACCTGAGCAACGAAAGCCTCAAGCCAACGGATGCTGAAAGGAGCGTCCAGGTCCTGTGTGTGCTGTGCAGCAACAGGAGTGACCAGAGCTTTGTCCATCAGCTGTAACCATCAGGAATGGGTGTCCTCTGGCTCTGCTTCCACAGCCCCCTTTCTATTTCCTTCCTCAGACAGAAACTTTTGCAAGAACCATAGTCAGCCCCCGCTCCCTACAGGGGGAAAGAAGCTACAAAATTGCCTCCATATGGTTGGTTTGGAGCTGGTCTCTTCCTGCAAGAGGACTCAGCCATGCAAGCAGAGAAAAGCGAATTCTCCTCTGTGCATCAAGCTCTGTTCCCTTTTCACCAGGCTGTCTATTGCATTTCACCTCCCATCACTCTGCATGCTTAAGCCATTTGCAGCACTTCCTTTCCAAGGGGTCTCGAGGTTTCAACTGGGTGCACAGAAAATACAGCATCAGCACATGGTTAGCAAAGCCCTCGCGATCCCTTTTATGTAGGATTATATGGGCTGTAGAGACATTCATTAACTGTCCAGTGCCAACTGGACACATTGACAAATCCCACCACTGAACACGACAGGGTTAAGAGAAGAGATGCCTTACTAAAACCCTAAGATGAAATTTAACCTTGACACAGAGCTGTTACCATTCCAGGGCTGCAAGGTTTCCTCACTCAGTATCCTTGCCAATTTCCCCAGGGGAAAGAGCACAGATTAGAAGGATGGCGCATTTGAAATGGAAGACAGGACCCTCTGTAGTTGCTGCCTTGGCTCCTTGCACCCAATCCACCATCCAACTTTGGGATTGTTCCAATCCAAGTGTGATTTTTGCAGCTCAGACTCAAAGGCTAATACCTTCCAAGCGTTCCTTCTTTAGGAGGGCCGTCCCTTTGAGATTTAGGCCCATCCCACACAAGCACGGCCATTCCCCCATATTTCCACCCAACTGTTACTGTGAAATTACATCAAACACGGGAGGATGGAAATGGGGACTCTAGAAACAGTATCTTGTTAATCTCATGTCATTTTTCATTCCTGATACTGATGTTCTGCTTGCGTCAATTTGGACCAGAGAGAGATGGGGAGATGTGACTCTGGATGAGGCATCCAAAAGGGCTTCTCTTATGCAGGTGATGGGATAAGTGGATCACTGTGCTGTTGGGAAAGGAAAACACCCCAAACACTTTTCACTGAGTCATGGCACAGGCATTTAACAAGTGGATGCATGCAGCTGGCCACGTGACATGCTCCAGGGATGCTGTATCTGATACAAAGAGGCTCTTCCATGGGGACAGGAGAGAGACTGGCTGATGGATAAATCAGTTCCCAGTTAGGCAGTGTGTTTTGGCCAAGCAGATCCTGAGGAGTTATGGAGCTAGCAGGTTATCTAGTGGAACTAGCTAGCCAGGGCTCAGGGAGAGAGGTGCAAGCCAAACAGACAGGAGGACATGAACAAGATGTTTCTACAGCTAAAATGCACACCTCGAGCCCATCCCTCCCTTCTGGCATCTGTGATGCAATTTCCTGTTGGAAACAAACAGGAATCAGAAGTGGCAGGTTTAAGTTTGAAAGGGACTAGCTGGCCTAAGGTGTTAGTAATCAGACACAGAGCCAGGGCTGTCCTTAGGCATAGGCAACAAAGGCAGCTGCGTAGGGCACCTGAAAATTTGGGGCACCACTGGGTCTTAGTGTCCACTCTCTTGTTTTCCTATCCCTGTTCTGACCCTTCCTGCAGGCTCCCACAGATGGCCTGCTCTAGCCTGGTGAGTCTTCCTTTGGAGGAAATCCTGGTAGTTAAAAGTGAAAAACCTCCAGCTGCCAAGAACCTATTAGGCGACAGACATTGAAACTGTTTAAAGAGACTATTCATGGGTAATAAGCATTTACACAGGTTATTACCACCCCAAGGTATACTACTGACTGGTTTCAGAGTGGTAAGTTCCTGTTAAGTCTGTATCAGCAAAAACAAGAAAATCCTTGTGGCACCTCGAGACTAACAAATTATTTGGACATAAGCTTTGTGGGCTAGAACCCCATTTCAATGCAGATGTCCACGAAACTATGCCCAAATAATATTTTATAATGTTCAATTTCTGACTTACTGACAAAAACAGTTGTGCATCTAATGTAAAATTTACAACAGAACATGTCAGTCTACAGACCTTAGTTTAAAATTTGCTTAAAAAATATTTCATTAGTGAGATGGTGAGATTATAAAAATCACATTTCAAAAAAATGTTTGCATAGAGTTTTAGATGCACAATCAATCTTTAGCCTTAATGATGGATCTTCAGACATAACAGTTTTTTAATAAACCTTCAAAAGACCTCTTATCTAAAATACACATTTTAATTACTATAGTAAAAAAAAAAAAAGTGCTTCCAAGTTTCCTGTACTTTCCTGTCCATACCCTTCAACCGGCCTCTCTCCCCGCTCCCCCACTGAAGAGAGGCCCTTTAAAGGGACAACAGTCCCTTCCCTTGCCAGATAGCTGACAAAGAGTTTTCCCTTCTTTACTTCTGACTATCACGATGAACTAGTTTAAAAAGAACCCTTCAGCAAAATCAGTACCAATAGTAAAGACATAAATATCCACTAGTAAGACCCTAAAAAGATCTTGGAAACCAAATATTTTTTAAAGTTGGTGAAATTTCATACCAATGTCTCTGTTATGGAAATCCACAAATAATTACTGTCCTCTTTTTCTAAAAAGCAATATGAACATTGTTAATGACACACTAAACCTCTTTGATTAATTTAAAAATAATGTAACTTTGTTTCAGTGAGTTAAATATGTAGTCAAATCTAGGAATGCTGCTAGGTTGAGTACATTTAAATATAGAATTCAGCTAGAAATATTGAATTAAAAAAGGTAAAAACATGAGAAGAACGTTGCATCAGGTATTCCCAGTTAATGTTAATGGTGTATTCAGCAGAACAGCTGACTATCACCTTAATACAAGTTTGCAAAAATAAAGTCTCTGACAACTTAGGCCAAATATCAAAAAAACCTGTGACTGACAATTTTTTATTTCCCAATTTTTAGTGTTTGTTAATTAGGCTACTTTCTCATGTCCATTCTGCATGAGGGAAAGGGTAATGGGAGTCTCTGCGGGAACTGGTGACTCTCCACCACCATGAGGCAGGCCAGGCATCTCATTATCCTTTGCTGTCTCGTCCCTCCTCCCCCTCCCCCACCAGGCTGTGAGCTTGGGCTGCCATCCGGCATAGGGGCACCAGTTTAATAATACTGCTTAGGGCCCCATAAATCCTAAGGACGGCCCTGCACAGAGCCTTTCACCTCCAGGGCATTGGCTCAAATCTGGCCCAGGATGACAGGGTACAAAAATCAATGCTAGCTGACAGTAGCTCTGTGTTGGCAGCGGGGTCTCAATTCACTTCCCAGCAAACAGATCCCCATATCACAAAAGACGCCCCAACTACCCAGAGGCACCAACACATGGACAGTACATTGATTCAAACTGCTCTCCTGCCAACATTCGCCAAGCCAGGGATAGTCATAAGGTCTATGCAATATCCGAATAAAGAGTGAGCTTCAATTGCCAGCACTATCACTCTGGCCCCTTTCGACAGCAGCACAGAGTAAAAGGAAAATTAATTCAATATCACCAGAGAAGGGAGGGGTGAATATTTTCAACCTAAATACACACAGTTGGCTGAGGCCAGCAGTCTGTTTCATACAAAATTCTCTCAGTCTGGACCCATGACAGAACCAAGTCCCTTTGAGGCTCATTTCAGTTTTTCCTTCCAAATCCCATTCGCCTAAGCCTCTGTAGTTAATTACATTTCCTATCAGGACTGCTGGATTTGTGAATGACCATGTGTATGTGTTTGTACTATAGGAAATGAGTTGATATTGGCAGAGACATTTAATTTAAAGGTAAACACCACTGTGAACCATTAACTCAGCAGTGACCTCCGTACTTTGCACATTACCGCAAAATACATACATAAGCTTAAAACGAACCCCTGCTTAAATTAACCGTACAGGTTGAAGAGTCCATCCCAGGCACCTGCGAGCCAGCTACATGCGTAACAAGCAGGTGTCATTTCCTGTTTTTCTTTGCGAGATGCTTCTAGGATTTCCTTCGCCTATCAGATAAGATTGGGCCGCTTTAGTCTCCATGACATGACCAGATAGGCCACCTGGTTTGCTGTGATGGTCATAAGCCATTTAACAATAAGTTTGTCATTTTGGTACCCGGATATGCCAGAGTCAAATGCAAACACTTGCACCACATCCGCAGGGTTCAGGGCAAATGAGGATAAAGCATGTGGGCAGGGGGAAGGGTTAGACTGAACTCTCCACCTGCAATAGGTGGAGCCTCGCTCCCAATAGCCCTACATTATTTTGAATGCCATTGGGTGAATCTGCAGTGAGTCCCAGCGGTGCAGCTGGCCCTCAGTGAAAGCAGCACTGTGGCACAAACCTTGGGTGGGTTTATAACCAATGGGCAGGGATTAAGGGTCAGGTTTTCACATACGCCTACAGGAGTTCAATGCCTAATTCCCATTGACCTCCTTCAGGCTCTTTGAAAATCCCAGCCTGTATCTCGACCTTTCTGTTTCCAAAAGGCTAAAGAAAAGGGGGGGGCGGGATTTCAACATTACACCTTTGTGGTACAATTTACCACTTCCCAAGACTGTATCAATAATTCATTTGGGCGGTAGCAGTTTCAGAAGCACAAGCCAAGTAGCAGCTTCTAATTGAAACCGTGGTTCTTTTAAAATCGCTTTTCTTTATTTACATGTGAATTTACCACTGGCAAAAGGCTCTGACAGCCTTGGAGTCTGAAATTCTCTATCCAGCGAAGAGGGGAAGCACTGACAGTGGCTATGCAAGCTCTCCCCACTCCACCTGTGCCCCCCAGCCGGAGCTGGGAGTAACTGCCTCTAAGGGCAGGAGGGGTAGGCACAGCCTCCATGATCTAACAAACATTTGGCCTCTCCAATAGAGCTGCCAACTAGTGGGACAATTGGCTGCAAATGTGAATAACTTGCCCTTTAGGAACAGGGCTGAGGCCCAGCAAAACTCATTTCACACAGGCCAAACAGCCAGCAGATAGTCATGACCAGTGGTTACTACCAACCTCGGCTGGATTTGATTTTACCGCAGTGACCCTTGTGTGGAAGACTCTGTAGTCCTCTACCAATCTCTCAAGCTCTCCTGTCTGCTCCACGGACCTAATCCAAAGCCCAGTAAAGAGAGTGTGAGCCTTTCCATAACTCCCACTGACTTCAATGGGCTCTGGAGCAGCTCCAAGATGAAGTACTTATGTTTACCTCAACAAGAAAACTATAGGAGTTGCATCCAATCCTATCTAAGGCGAAAGGGAATCTAGATTAATGAATTCAGAGACTAAGAAAATTCCCCCTCAGCACACACAATGCTGCAACACATCTCTCCAGCAACATGAGCTACTGTGAGGGCATCAAAATGAGTCCCGGCTCGCCACACTGGCTTGCCATACAATAGAGGCTCAAGGTCGCAGTCCCTATCTTTAAGGCGCTCAGTGGCCTGCACCCAGCATATCTCAGAGACCCTAAAGCTCCGGGATGAGAACTGTGGTTTATGACTCTGTTCTTCAGGTACAACAGAACTTCGAACCATAAGGATAAAGCTCACTTGTGCCAGAGATGGAGCTTTCTCGGGGGCTGGTCTAAGACTGTGGAATGAACCCCCCCATGAACCCAGGACATCACAAATCTCCCCTCCCCTGCGCCAAGTACACAGCACACTTCTTTAACCTGCCTTCTCTATGACAAACACAGAACAGCACAGCCATTTAAAAAAAAAAAACACCCCAACCACAACACACACAATTCTTCTCCTGGAAGAGAATGAACCACACATGACAGATGTTATTTGTGTTGCTCAATGCACTATTAAAAGGTGCTCAGATACTCTGGTGATGAGGTTAGAAAAAGAACATATAGAACAGACACACCTGCCCAGCCCTCCTTTCCCCATGCGTGCTGCTAACACTTCCATGAAAGGAATCTTTAAACCCCGAAGGAATAGAGATAAACAGCAAAGCAGCAGCTCTGGCAGCCTGTGGCTCTTAAGCCATTGCAGTTTTTATTCCATCATTGCAAGCTTGAGAGAGAGGGTTTTATCTACACGGCCTTGACATCCATTGAAGTACAGCAGATGGGGAGTTCTTACCGTCATTTCGTCCTTTCCTCAGATATGTTTACAAGGATTTTACCATCTCCACAGGCCCAGTAAACACCTCCTTGAAAATGTCCAGAGAAACACTCTGGACTTTGTGCCTGCGTGCAGAGAACCCCAGATTAATCTACTAAATAAGTGACAGGCTACATGTTAGATATTACTTGACCAGAACTATTAGACTCAGGCACTCTGCATTTCTTCAGCAATCAGCATAATGTGGGTGTCCAGAGAAAGGCAAACTTGAGAGGTGGTATAAAAGTGTCAGATACTCCTCTCTTCTTCTACTGCTTCAGGGCATGAATTAACCTCTAGCTGGGAGAAGGGGAGGGAGAAAGAAGCTTTTCCTGAGGGAAGTTTCACAGATTTTAAGGCCAGAAGAGACCTTTGCAATCATCTGGTCAGACCTGCTGCAAAACACAGGCCAAAAAATTAAATTAAATGACCTGTTTCAAGTCCAATAACTGTGCTTGAACAAGAGCACAGATTTTAGAAAAACTGTTAATCTTGATTTAAAAGCTTTCAGTGATGGAGAATCCACCACGTTCCTAGGTAAGTTGCTCCTATGGTTAATTACCCTCACTGATAAAAATGTGCACCCGATTTTCAGTCTGAATTGGTCTATCTTCAGCCTCCAGCCACTGGATCTTGTAATAGCTTTGCCTGAGAGACTGAAGATCCCCATAACTGACAACTGCAGAGTTTCCTGCACTTTCCTTGGAGGCAGTTGGTACTGGCCACTGTCAGTGCCTGGATACTGGACCAAATGGACCCCCAGTGTGACCCAGAATGATAAGACCCATGCTCCTCTGGATTTCATCATAATCTTGGAGATATAAGGACTGCTTCCCATAGAGAAATTAATTTTGATGTCTGGGGTAATGGACTGATGTCCAAAAATGCCCCTTCTCTCCCACTGCCCCACACTCATTCACATCCCTCCTTCAAAGAGCAAAGAGCAAACACACACTTATTCCACAAAGTGGAATTCATCTACCAAGCAGATGACAGGAGATTGCAAACTCTTCAGGGCAGAGCCCTCGCCTTCACAGCAATCTGTAAAGCAGCTAGGCTGGCGTTCTAGATAAAAATAATTTACATACCACTATGAGACAGGACCCTGTGCGATCACATCTACCTGACCTGCATTCATTTAGATTGTGAGCTGCTTGGGATTGTGAGCTCCCCTCTACACTGGTGCAACACAGAACTATCATCTGCCCCCAATTTTTCACATGGGAAAATGGAGGCCCAGAGAGGGGAATGACTTGCCCAAGGATGCAGTGCAAGTCAGTGGTCAAGCCAGGGATAGGACCCGGATCTGACATCTTACCCTGGGCTTAAGTAACAAGATGATCCTTTCACTCTAATGGCACCTTCCAGGGTTACTGCTTCACTGAGAGCTGGGCAGAAGCAGACGACGAGGTGGGAAGTTTCTCCTAGATACTGTTTACACAGATACCCAGAAGCGAGTGTTGGACATTAAAGAATCCTAGACATTAAAGATGGAAGGAGCCTATTACATCCCATCTATCACAGCATTTTCTGCAGCATCCACCATTGCAGTGTCTAATCTAGCCACCCTTTGTCAGTGCAGGATTGTTCCCCGAAGAAAGCCAGAAAGAGATAATCACTGTAAAAAGCTCCTGAAATTGCCAGAACCTCAGAGCAGGGACCTGAGTGCTTTTCAGAGTGCTGCACTATATAAACAGCTCCTGGGGCTCCTCTGGCTTTACTGAAAGATGGTTTTGGTTTTGGGGAGGGGGAATAAGAGTAACGTGAAGATTTCATAACATCCTTTTGTCTCCACAGCCTGTCAGGCAAACAGGGCTGACCCATCTCTCCCCTCCCCCAGCTGCACAAACAAATGTACCTCCACAAATAAAAATCACCAGTTCTACTCTGCTTTGTTCTCTTTACCTCTGACAAGGGAAAAATGGGGGGAGGGGCAGCAAAATCAAAGTACTATTTTGTTTCCCCGAAGACATTTCGCTCTGACACGGCTTTCCCTGCTGCAGGGCCCCTTTCAGAAACACAGCTCCTAATTCTCTGGGCGAAAGAGACTAACCTTACGCTTTGTGCCCATCACCTGGCTCCTGACCAAATGGCTCTGAAAGAAGCAGATCTGCAGCAGACATATACGGTACAATTAGAATAGAGGCTAATGGGGGGGAGGGGGCAGGGCACTGCACAAAAGGAGAGGATTAACATTACTTATAAATTTCTGGGGTTTCCTACCTGACTAAAGGGATGCTCATCAACACAGATCACCATGCACACACCCCTCATCACCGCTGTCTATTACTTAGATGCATCCATTGTCTACCAGCTGCATATTAGGGCAGGTGCTGTGGAACTGTCAACTGGGAATCAGGATTCCTGGGTTGCTGCCCCCGCTCCACTAGCTATACTACCTTGGGCAAGATTATTTTTCACTGACTGCTTCTAATAATGCCCTAGTTTGCAGCAGTGTTGTCAGTCTCAAGTGTTTGGTACAAATTAGCATCAGAGTGGTTAATACAGTTAGTGCGTCTGCCGTCGTTATTACGGTTAAGAGTTAAACAGCAACCAAAAGACCAGGCCTCTTTGTGCCAACATTTCAGTCCTGCCAGCTCCAGACTCAAGTCCAAAATCTACGGTAGTGTATTCCATTGAACTGAAATGGCTAGAAACATTTTACATTAAACCTTAGATTCTGAAGGGACGCAATAAAAAACACTTAAAAGGATGTAAATCCTCATAGTTGGAAGATTTTCCAGCCCCACAGATCTCTCTCATCCCTGAAAATGACTTTGGAAATTGAACGAGGGCTTTGAGACCCCCTGTCTGTTGCTAGGCCGGGGTCAGGAGAGGGAGACTAGATCCTTCTATAACATGATACCAACACTTCCAACCCCGTATGCACATGTGCACACAGCCCAGGTGAGACCAGCCTGGCAAACTGGGACAGCCCTATTTTATTCTCAGTCAAACTGTAACTGATCTGCATCGTATTTCCACGGAACACACAGGACGCCAGCTATTCCCTCCATTCCCAGGGCGACAATGTTCTTCTACAGATGCCCCGATTCACAGAGCAGGCAGGTGTCTCTTCCCTCCCGTCCTGCAGACAAGAAAAAATAGCCATGCTCCTATTTAAAAGGGGAATCAAGGACCTCTTCTCACTCGGCTTGTACTTCACTATAAGACTCAGCAGACCCAGATGCTAAAACCAGACTCTGGCATTCAGATAGGTGTTAATATGGCGCACTCCAGTGCCACCCAGAGCCTTAAAGCAACATGCTAACACTAATCAGTAAAGCCTCAACACCCCTTTGAGGCTGTTATCTGCACTGTACACCTGGGGAAACTGAGGCAAAGCAGCCTGCCCAAGGTCACACAGCAGTCAGTGACATAGGTAGGGACAGAATCCATATCTCCAGAGTCTCAGACCGGTGTCCTATCCAATATACCATATTGCCTCAAAATATATCACCCAAGAAGCCTGCCACGTGCTTTGCAAACAAAGAGACAAAGCACCTGCCTTCCCTGCAGAACACGGGGGCTTTTCACCCCCTCTACAAACACTAGCCCTTTACTTTAAGACCTGCTTTCACTGAGGTACTCTGAGCTCCCTGCACGCCACAAATAGCCCTACAGCCAGGACTCAACAGCACAGTTAGAGCTAGTCAACACTCAGACCCCATTTTTTGTAATTAAAACACAGGCATCAGGAAAGGTTTGCTAATCCTTTTAAGCAGCATGCCCAGAGGCCCACTGTTAATCAGTTCACAGCACATGGCTCCCCACTTGGTTACTAGATAAGTTTAATAACGAGGGTTTGGGGTGCACAATGGCTCTGATTTTAAACAGTCACACACACACACACACACACACACCCCTCCCTACCTCTGCCACCCCAGCCCACCTGACTGGAATCCACCTCCCCTAAAGCCACTGGGGACTGTTCACCTCAGACATTTCAATAGCCAGTCTTCAACATAAAATTTATTTGACAGACCTTCTCATGGCTCCCAATTAATTTTGTTCAACAGAGGTTAACCGCTAGAGCATCCCAGGGGGACAGAGACAGCAAGGGAGGATTTCACCCAGCCCCAGGGCACCGGCTGAGCAAGGTGAAAACACACACCAGGCAGGCCAGAAGGAATCCCAGATCTTGCTTTGCAAGAGTTTAAGCTTCTTCAATCCCACTTATACAAGCAGCATTATGAAAAGAGCTTACGGCTCAAGGAACAGTGGGACCAGCCAACTTTCAGACAATCCATCCTCTGTGCCTCTCTCTCTACTCCCCAGTTCCAGAAGTCTAAAGGTTTATCCAAATGCAAAGCCAGCTCCCTGCAGTAATAAGAGGCTAGTTTATAAAAGCACCTAGCACAGCTATCGCACTTCCAGGGCCCGATTCTCCTCTCCCTTACGCTGCCTTCACATCATGACAGCTCCATGGAGTTAAATAGTCACCCCAGATTTACACATAGGTGTCAATAAGAGAGAAAGAAACAAACAAACAAACAGGCTTTCAGTCTTCGAACTTTTTTTGAATGCTTAGTTAGTCACAACTCTCACACTCCCCCAGCAAGTAGCTAGGTAGGTCAGTATTACTCCCACTTTTCTCCCCATTGGCAAACTGAGGCAGAGGAAATTTTAAGTGACTCTCCCAAAGCCACAGAGGACGTCTGTGTTAGAAGCAGGATTCAAGAGTTCCTTGCTCCTAGTCCTCTGCTCAGAGCATCTCTCCTCTCGCCACCAAAATGGGAAGACTTTGGGCTTGTCTACAGAGAACTCTTCCTGATTAATTTCATGTGTGGACACTTATTGCAGAATAATAACTTCTTGTTTCTGTTAATGGACTCTTGTTCTGGATTAAGAGTGTCCTCACATGGAGATATTCTTGAATAGTTACTGCACTTTAAATGCAAACCCTACCTTCATCCAAATTAAACTTTCAAGTGTAGACAAGCCATAAGAAAGCCAAAGAACTGGAATTATACAATCAATATCTCTCTCTCCCTCCCTCTCTCTAATGATCTGAGGATTTTGCTGTGTCCCTGGTGGACAGTCCTGAACTGAGCTTTATAGTTTAGTCAACAACCCTAGTGAGTGTCCCAAGTCAGAAGGCACTTAAATACATCTCCAGATGCTGGATTTATGCAGAAGATAATCATTGTGCTTGAATGCCAAATAAAAGCAGCTAAGAACCCATTTTTCATTTATAAAGCCTCTCTGGCTGTGAGCCTTGGATGACCGATGGAAAACACCCGAAAAACCTGGAACACCAGTACCAGCATTTTCTTTGGAAGAGCCTCAACATAAAGTGGGACGATCGTCCCACTGATGTCAGTGTCCTCATAGAGATTAATATCTTCAGCGCTGAGGCCCTTATTATCCAGCACCAGCTGAGGAGGAGCGGGCACTGTGTGCACATGCCTGATGTACGCCCACCAAGACAACTGCAGTATGCCCAACTCACCAAAACAGAAAGGAAAAGGGGAGGCCAAAAGAAACACTTTAAAGACACCCGCAAGATAAACATCAAGAGATGTGGCATTGACAACATACACTGGGAGAAAGCAGCCCAGGATAGAGATAACTCGCAAAGACTTGTCAGAGAAGGAACATTCACTTTTGAAGAAAAATCGCCTTGCCTTGGTTGCAGAAAAACACCAGAAAAGAAAGACAACTGTCACGTAGCAATCATGGCCCAACCCTGTCTTTCAACACCACCTGCAACAACTGTCAATGAGTCTGTGGCTCAAATCGGACTCCTCAGTCACCGAAGGACCCATGAAAATAAAACCTGTGAAAGATCATCCTCAACCTCGAGGGATCACCGATGATGATGAACCCATTTCACAGCCAATAACACATCTTTTACTCTAGAAATCTGGGAACTCATCTGACCTCTCTTACCAGGGAAACCAGTCTGGTCATTTCAATCAAGTCCTGGGTAGATACAAATACAGAAGAGGGTGTATTAGAAACAAGGTGATCAGCTGTCTCAATTTTATAGGGATAGTCCCATTATGTGGGGCTTTGCCTTATATAGGTGCCAATTACCCCCACTCCCATCCTGATTTTTCACCCTACCTATCTGGTCTGTAGAAAGAGCTACAAGCATCTGACCTGCTGAACATAAGATCCTAATGAGACCTAGCAGAATTCGTCGACCATCAGAAATGAAACACACTGTAAGAGCATTATTTGTCAGGAAAGGAGGCGGATTGTTTGCAGCTGCATAGAAAACAGCCAAGAAACCCATCTCAGTCTCACTTGCTGGATTTTACAAGGTCAGAGTCTCTTCTGCCCTTCGGCTCCTCAAGGTAAAATCCATAAACACGAATGCCAGCAAAGAGCACTGCATGTGCACGCAAACGTACTAGAACGACAAGGGAAGCATCCATCATCTTCCATACAGAAACTTCCAGGAACCCTCCCAAAAGCCCTTAGTAGAAGGGTTGTTTTCTTCGCTGGCTTGAAAGGTAATAAGCTGGCAGTCCTCGAGTCTGAAGTCCCTTAGTCATAGGGCAGCAACATGGTACGTCTTAAACTACCCTCTCCCCTTTGCACTGGAGGGAACCGCAATAGAAGCAAGAGCTTGATTCTATAGTCATAGTCAGTTGCGGTCAGCAAGGGACCCTTCAGTGCCAACTGCATTGGTTTTTGCAAAGCAGACTCTTGCGCAATGGAACCAAGCTCATATGTTGCCATTATCACGTCTCTCCCCTCGCTGCCATGCATTAGAAGGGACAAAGGCATGGGCTCAGGGCAGACCAAGAAGAAGGGGGAGAAGGAAGAGGAGAAGAATAACTCACCGGGGGATGATATCAAGATAGTGGCATGCTGGCAAGAGAGGCACATGTCTGGGATGGCTGCAGCCCATACAGTGAGTAACTGGGAATCCCACCCATCACTAACTTGGCTCCTATCAGGATCCTGCCTGCATTTGTACATATAACCCAGGAGACAAGCTTCATCCGCGGGAAGCACCAACTCCGCCTCCATGAAAATAAATCTCAGAAGAGTGTCATATCTTTTGTGTTCTCCAGATAGTACTGCTCCCCGCTGGAGGGAATCAGAGCAGCTCAGTGATGTGTCCCAGGCCTTGTGCCGCTAATGGAGATTCTCCCCAAAGACCTGTACTTTGGAACAGGGAGCTTTCTATGCTCACTGTCACCATGCGGTTCTGTGTAGCTATGACATGCAACAGGCAAGATGTTGCTTGACAGCTATGAAGCTATACATAACCATGAATTTGTGGCAAGGTTTGCTTCCCTGCCTTTCACAGGCAGTGCTTTTACTCCCTGGATATATTCCTGTATTTTACTGATGCAGTGACAACAAATAGCAAGGAGAGACAGGTAAAGCCTGTGTATATACCGGACAATTGGTCTAACACCGGCAAGTGTTCTATTGGTTATTAAATTTACTCTTTGAAAACTTAAAAGGTCTTAGTGACAGGACAGCAAATCTAGCTTTCACCACCCTGACCCTTCAAGAGTCTAGGAAACCATGGGATCTGTTGCACAGCACTATGGCATGGTCCTGTTTTATTCTCAAGCTCATAACCACCTGATCAGGACTGTGACACTGGCCATAAAATGTGTGTTCCCCTTTCAGAAAACTCTCCCGTCATTCTTCAACACTGAGGAAAGACAAAGGGATTCCAGAAGCATCTCTGCCCTTGCAATGACCAGTCCATGAGTTCATCAGAGCAGATGATGCTGGGAACTAGGTTGGACAGAGGGAAGGAAACAGGGAGACAGACAGTTATAACTTTACATCCAGGCTTCCCCTAGAAAGTCTGACTGGGTGGCTGCCTAAGGGGTTACTGCACCACTCCCAAGCTCCCCCAAAAAAAACCCTCCAGCACAGAAACCAGCACACCTCAGAGATGCACAGTGAGCAGCCCTCAAGCTACCCAACCAAAAATGTGAGCCATGAACTGCAGTATATACACATCTGCTGAAAGCCGCAAAGTCACTATTTCTCTTGGATGATGATGTCTGAATAATTATACAAACGTTAACATTGGCAGGCTCTGCCACAAACCCACACAACAGAGTCTTCAGCAAAAGAATTACTCATCCAAAAAGCTGGCAGCACAGTTCTGATGACTTCTAGGAGACATCCCAACTTACAAATTACTGGCAAATCCTCATGCCAGGAGAAAGAAAGGTCTGGTGGAGGCCAGCTAAAGCAGCAAAGACCAAGTGACTTCTGCAACACCAGTCAGTATTTCCTAGCAGCCTGCTGTTTATATGTGAAATGGAATGAGACAAAGTGGGGGAGTCACACTAATGCATGTTACCAGGATTATTGGCAGAAGTAGGATAATAGGCACCATTACTCAGGAAGCTCCATTTGGTCCAGCTATGCTACTACTGAAAGGGCTTGTCACTGAGGCATGGGCGTATGAGTTCAGACTTCTATTCCTAGCTCTGACACTGACCTGCTGGGCGAACTTGGACAACTCACTCAATCTTTCTGTGCCTCAATTTCTCCCTCTGCAAATAGCAGCAATCCTTATCTTCCTGTGAAGGGGGAATAAAGATTTCATTTGTTACTATTGCTGTGAAGTTTTTGTTGTTCAGATGAAGGATGTGATAGAAATATTACTACCAAAAAAAAGTGTTCGCTGAAGCAGTATTTCTAAAATCCGATTCAGGTCATATGGATTTTTTTGCAGCAAAGATGAGGCCCACACACCTGGGGCTCTGTAGCCATCTCTGAGCAGCACAGTTTGTGACAGGCGCCCCCCCCCATCAGTCTCTTGGATTCTGAGAAACAATGATCTGCAGCTATAGGAATTCCAGGCTGCCGGGGTGCCTTGCCAAACTTCCACAGCAGTTCCCAGCTTGAGTTCAGACTGGATTTCCCTGAACACACACATTTTGGCAGGAAGTCTATGGGGGCTTTTCAGCAGACCACAATGGCTGGACGTGTCACTCCATGACCGAAGGACACTGCAAAGCAGTGGGAGTTGGGAGGCTTGTTGCTTCATTTTTAAGGCTGCTCAGATCTAACCACCCACCCTTCTCCACCAGACACCCCAGGAGACTGTCACTTGCCAGAGAGCTATAGATAAGAGATAGCGCAATGCCTCAACCTCCTCACCAGATGCACGGCTTTGGGGCTCTTCAGATCACTTCTAGCAGGTAATACAAGTCCTCAGGAAGGGCAACGGTCACCAAACCCGAAAGAAAATGGCAAGTCAATAGGAACTTGAGCATGGAGAAAGGAAAGAAGGAAGCACAGATATAAGCAGGCATGAGCAGAGAAAGATGCAGCTTTTTCTCTAACGTAGGGAACAAAGCTACCCCAACTTCAGGGCTTCCATTTCAACAACATCTCTTACAGATCAGAATCCTCCATCCCATACACAGATTTATCCCACTAGCCCCAGCTACTCATCCTGCATTGCCAGTAGCTCCTCCCACCTCTCCCAACCTCCAAAACACCCCTGCAGCTGAGGACTTCTGTAGGCCAATTGCTGCTCCATTAGGACAGACTTGGACCAGGCTCAGAGCACAGACTTGGTGGGCTATGCAGAGTCAGCATGGAAAGGCACGTGTTATCATGACCCTACACCCCGTTTACATCTGCCGCAGCATGGAAAGGAAACACCATGGAATACGCTAAACATGCAAGAGTGGGACAACGGGTGTTAGCTACAGGGGTAGATGGAGGAGCAGCATAAGAGTCTCGGGGTGAAGTCTAAAGCCCAGCCACGAAATAGAATACCACAGAACATCAGGGTTGGAAGGGACCTCAGGAGATCATCTAGTCCAACCCCCTGCTCAAAGCAGAACCAATCCCCAGACAGATTTTTGCCCCAGATCCCTAAATGTCCCCCTTAAGGATTGAACTCACACCCCTGGGTTTCGCAGGCCAATGCTCAAACCAGTGCCTTGCTCACAAAGCAGGGCAAGGATATCGGATTTACAAGTCTGGCTCAAAAACTTCCACAAAGGCCAGGCACATTCCAATCTGGGATTTCAGTTTGAAGCCCATCTCTAGTTTAGGCTACAGCTTGCTGGACAGCAAGAGTCACCTGCGTCCCTTGCACCAGAGGCTTAAAAGATCCCATTATACATAACGGCAGCTACAAGAAACCTGACGCTGACTCTCACTTATTTAAGTGCTAACAGCATGCTTGGTGCTGTAGAAATAGAGGAAGTTGCTATGCCTGCCCCCAAACAGCTCCCAACCTAATACAGGTCAGATAGCTCTTGTGCAGTTATTGCACATCCCAGTCTGCGCACACACAAGCCGCACCACAAATCAGCACTCCCCCGTCACCCTCTCCCACCACAAACAGCCAGGCAGCAGCTCTCGCTACCCCCCACACGCAAGACAGTCAGTCTGCCAGCTGTGGCATTTTCATGTTTCATGGCACCTCTTGCAAGCTTCAGCCCTGGTATGTTTCAGACCATCTCAGGTCAGTGGGATTTAACAGTGTGTGGGTCTTTAGTCCCTGCCTGAGGCCACTAAGGAACTGCAGTGGTTAATGCAATTCCTCAGCCTGCTGGTTACCAGGGTGGATAAAAATCTATGATTTTTTTTTTAATAAAATAAATTGGATTTTTTTTTATTTAAATCAGATTTTTTTGATAAAATGCTTTTTGAGGAAAAAAGCAATCTAAAGATAGGTTTAATTAAGATACATTATAGTTCAAAGATATCATCTCATCATGGAATAGGGATTATAAATTCTAATTCTATAGTATGAAACAATATATTCATGTAATGTTATATTGTAAATGAGTTCCAATGGGATTAGGGACCCAATTTTATGGGGTTCCACGGGCTTCTGTATAGATTATTTAGGTTAATCTTTCTATCTACCCAATGGGACTCAGTGCTCGGACTAGAAGATACCTTCAGAGATGCTTAGTATTGCAGTTCTCAAACTGTGGATTTGTGTCTCCAGAGATAATATGCTTGTTAATATCAAAAATGTTTTTAAATAAATACTATATAGAGGTGAGACACAACAGACCTCAACCCTATTGTCCCCTTGCAAATATGTGTACACAGAGTCAATCCCGTACCTCTCTCTAAAGTGCAGAGTTTCAGAACATTCTATGAATAGAAGATTGTTGGGGGCGGAATAGATCTGGACAGGGAGAAAAAGTCTGGAGATAAATGCGAGAAGGGAGGGACAGGCAGTAGAAACAAAAGTGGAACTGTTTGAGCAGCATATTTCAGAAGTCTTGAGTCTTTCTGAGTGTAGCCTTCACTGATTTGAGATCCACCATACCATTCTCTCACTAAAAGGGAAAACCTATAATGGCAGCAGGCCATAAAAAAGACCCAGTTTGGAAATAAGAACCATTCAAGAAATATATGTTTGCGGATAATATCTAAAGAAAGTCACACCAGTGAACTGGTGGAAGTCACTTAAACACTTGGTTTCAGAGGCTGTCGAAGTGATCACTTTCAACAGCAGCAGCTTCTTCTGCCAGTATAGAGAGAATATTTTCTTCCTTTGGACTAATTCATTCCAAATTGAGAAATGGTTTGGGACCTGAGAAAGCAGGAAAGCTTGTTTTTCTTTTCCAGATTATGAACAAACAGGAAAATGAAGGTTAAAACGACTGTGTTAGCTGCAGATGCCAATATTAAGTTTCTCATGTTGTCCTGGCTGACACAGTTGAGTTAATTTTTTTTTTTTTTTAATATTTCATTTAACTATTTTAGTTAAAAACAATTTTAACAAAAACAAACCTGATTTTAAAACACTTGAATGTTTAACTAAATTCAAACATTCAAGTGCTTGTTTTGTTTATATGTTTGCTGTTGAAAAAAAATCCAGAATACATAACGTTGTTGTTTTATTTAAATAAAACAATTTAAATGTCTATCTGGTGATGTTCTCCTCCTAATACAGCATGCCAAGAAAATCCTCCAAATATTAATAATTAACCTGTTGAATTAGAGATAGTTCACCTCCCAATGGCTTCATAAATATCTGCTTCAATTACCTTTGGTAAATGAAATGAACGATTGTTTGGTTATTTGCTGATATAGCTGTAAAACTAATCTGAAAAGTTTTCAAAATAAATCACTTTAAAAATGTATAGCGTGAACCTTCTAAAAATGAGATCTACATCTCTGAGTTGTGAAGAATATGTATTAAGGTTATAACAACCAACAAGAATGCACTTTTATGTATTAAGGTTATAACAACCAACAAGAATGCACTTTTATGTAGAAATCCATGATTAAATTGAGTCTTCCTGACTAGCGATTTAAATCAAATCCACCCTGCTGGTTACTAAAACCCTTAACTCCAAAAGGTTGAAACCTTTGGAGTGCCTCAGCCACCACGTATGAGAGAACAGAAGCATCAGATTCCTAATGCTCCATGTGTTTGGATTCCCTTTGCACACACCCCACTCTCATCCACCTAAGCTGTTCTGTCGCCACTCCTTAGGTAAGTTAAAGCTCCAAGCCAGAGCCCTTATTAAGGAAGCCAACCTAGGACACAGGGTACAGAAAAGCTAAGGAATTTCTCACCACGCATGTCAGGAGCGGATCTGTCGCCCATGTCAGCAGCGAAAAGGAGTTCATTACGGGTAACTGTGCATAAAAGGAACTGCTGGAGCATCTCAGGACATGAAATTCTTTTGGCCCAATCCATACTGAAGCTGCAGTCATGGTGAAGAATGATGTTTAAGCACAGCTCCAGCTGAGCCTCGAACACAGCTCCAGCTCTAACGTGGATTCACCAGGTGATGCGGACTGAGCCAGTGCTGAACCAGGTCCTGCCTTCCCAGGTCCCTAATGCGGTTCAAATGAATTTGTACCAGGATTCCAAATTCAGACTGAAAGGCTAGCATAGCATGGTGCTTCTCATTGCTCTAGGGGCCTTGGTTTTTGCACCTGCCTAGCTACTCTGTTGCCTCCGTGGCCCCAGCCCCACCCCTTCCACCTGAGGCCCCAGCCCCTGGCCAAGGCAGAAGCTGGAGCGGGCTGGGAGCTGTGGCCCCTCCATCTGCCCAGGGTGAGGAGCCTAAAGCAGATCCCAGCCCATGTCCCCGCCTTGCGGGCCCCCCTGCCCAAGGTAGGTGGAGGGTTTGCGGTTCCCCACAGCTGCCCACACAGCTCTTACCCTGGCCCAGCTCATGCCTGGGCACAGGGCCTTGAAGCCACACCCCAGCCATGATAAGAGTTGTGCAGTCAGGCAGCTGTGAGGAGCTGCGGACCCTCCACTTGCCCTGGGCAGGGAGCCCAGGGCCGGGAACACAGGCCAGGAACTGCTCTCACCCCCATACCCCGGACAGGTGGAAGGGCCTTGGTGTGGTGCCCCTTGCTGCCCGGGCTCCCTAGCTGGGCTCCAGCTGCCAGCCTGGCAGGAGTGGGGGGCATGGAGAAAAGTGGATGGGCCAGGCCTGTTCACCTGTTCCCCTGGCCCCCCTATTCAGGCGCCAATGGTTGATGTAGTCTTGTTTCAAACAGAACTACGCTAACATGCACTAGGTACCTCTTAGAGCTTGCCAGCAGGGTCTACACCAGGCAGTCAGAGCACAGTAGCATAAAGTGCTCTATAATTCACACCCAATGTGTTGCCATGTAGACAAGCTCTTAGGCACAGCCCTTGACATTCACCAGCCTCAGATATCTTGGGCTGTTGTAGCAAGAGATATATCACTGTCAAAGACACCAGGATTTATGATCCTCGCAGGGATGCCAGCTCTCTGTGTTGAATCCAGTTGAATAGCAGTATTTACCTCTGTTCCCACACAGTTAGGTCCAGCAAAAAGGACTTGGGGAGTTTGAATAAGAACCCCCAGTTTAGAAAACAATTTTATTCATAGTCTTTTGAAAGCACTTAAGGGGTCTAAGTCCCATTGGAAATGTGGGTCCTAAGTCACTTAGGCACCTTTACAAATGTTACCTCACAAAGCTAGTCAGCATGGCTGGCAGGGCGTGTCTGAGAAGAAGAGAGGACGGGAGGGGAAGGGAGCTCCATACACTACTGCATTCCTGAACTATGTCTGGCTGCAGCCAGTACCAGCAGTCCCAAGCAATTTCAGAGCATATGGAACATGCCCAGACCTCACTGACATCAAGTGATCCGATCTGGAATAATTTATCATCTTTGGTGCTTCCAGATTTCCTGCTCCCTTCCAGAAACCACTCCTCACACCTTTCAGTTCAGTAGCCCATCCTCCTCCTCCTCACCAACCCAGGCCTGCTGCTTGAAGCAGATAGGACTCTCACCCTAGAAGGAACTTCACCAGCTGAGCCACATTCCAAGCATGCTTCACTCATCCTATAAACACCACCTGACTCAGACACATGCACGGTCTGATGACAGGAATTCACAACCCCAGAGAGATGGGGCAAGACTTTCCAAGAGACCCCAGGCTAGCAGATAATTTAGGGGCAAGGAGAGAGCAGAAGATTTGCACTCTAGGGATCAGCCCTTCAGCTATGTTAAAAATTCTATGGTGAGCCTGGCAGCTGGGCCACCTTGTCAGTGCTGAGCCAAGTGGATCCACATCACCCCAAAAAGAAAAAAGCCTGCAAGCTCATTCTGGCCCTGGAAGAGACTTCCCCCCATTCCCTGGGGAGCCCTGCCTCACACTCTGCTACCTAAATCCATCCCACACAAGCAGGAGAGAAAGACAAAGTGACATACAACCCGTCAGCAGTCCCACTTTCTCCTCATCCCACATCAGGTGAGGACTTCTTGCCTTGGGGCGGGGTTCGGCGGTGGAGGGGGCACTGCTACCACACTATGCCCACTACCCTCTCCAAGCCAAGGATGCTCACGGACGCGGCAGTAAGGCACTCTCCTGCTCTGCAGACAACTATGGCAAGGTAAAACGGGAGAGAGCATGGTATTCTTGGAAGCTGGGAGATGAGGTCATGCAGTTTGAATGCCGCAACCTGAAGCCCCTGACAGGGCCAGCTCTGCTTGGAGAGAAGCCAGCATTAAGAGAGGGAAAGAGCCAGACAACAGCTCAGAAAAGACTCATAGCTGATTCCACTGGCAACAGGGGAAACATTTCTGAGAGAGAGAGGGGGGGGGGGGGGAGGTCTTCCCACTTCATTCTCCCACCATCCCCTTAACACAGAGAGTGAGTCTAGATCAGAGAAAGCCCCCAGGGTCTAATCCAAACATAGCACCCAAGAGCAACTCAGCATGGAAACTGCGTCTAGCGAGGATCTGCATTTCCTATTTGGGGTGGTGGGGGGGTAACAGACCCTCATGGAGTGGGGCCTCAGGCCTAAACAACACTGGGGGAATATCAGTCACCAGTGCAAGCCCCTCACACTGGCACCTCACTGAAATGTCAAGAAGAGGCTAAGCAGCCGCAGTGCTAACCCTGGCTTGTGGCAGTCACGTCTGTCTACACTAGAGATTTGCACCACTGCTGTAACTGGGGAAATCCCAATGCAGATAGGGACTTAAAAAAGCAGTTCCCAAACTCTAGCTATTATTGCAGGGTTCTCCTCTCCTTGCCCCCGCCCCCATCTGCTTTGCCCATTGGGTTTAGCAAAACACCCTCCTTTCCTTCCGAACAAGGCACAGGTCTGCTATTCCTGGCCGGTCCCATCAACATCCCTCACACAACAGAGTCCAAGGCCATAGCAGCAGCTAGCCACTGATGCCTGAAAATAAATTAAATAAATAAACCAGCGAAGCTGCAGTCTGGATGTTTCCGTGGTGGGAAGGTGTATAAACAGGCTGGTGAGTTTTTTGTTGCATTCTATTTCTAGACCCCTGAGACACTTAGTGCAGTGACCCTTTAACCCCCACGGGGTGCCAGACAGCAAGCAGCCCAGGCACCTGAATTCCAGCTCCCCAACCTCCAGCACTAGCTCGCTCACTGCCATGCACACTCACATTGTTGCAGTGCCACTGGAAGGGTTATTTTGAATCACGTATACCTATGGATGCCTTCTGCCACTTCACTCTTACCCCTCCCACCAGGGACTGGCTTATGTTCCATTCCAAAGGGCAGGTCTGGTGGTTTTTGAAAAGTAGCAAAGCCCTACTGGGTCAGACCAAAGATCCATTTAGCCCAGTATCCTGTCTTCTGACAGTGGCCAATGCCCGGTGCCCCAGAGGGAATGAACAGAACAGGTAATAATCAAATGATCCTCGCCTGTCGCCCATTCCCAGCTTCTGGCAAACAGAGGCTCGGGACACCATTCCTGCCCATCCTGGCTAATAGCCATTGATGGACCTATCCTCCATGAATTTATTTAGTTCTTTTTTGAACCCTGTTATGGTCTTGGCCTTCACAACATCCTCTGGCAAGGAGTTCCACAGGTTGACTGTGCGCTGTGTGAAGAAATACTTCCTTTTGTTTGTTTTAAACCTGCTGCCTATTCATTTCATTTGGCGACCCCTAGTTCTTGTGCTATGAGAAGAAGTAAACAACACTTCCTCATCTACTTTCTCTACACTAGCTTCCGCAAGCTTCCTGTCTGCACATTCCTTTAATATTTTCATGGGTTCTTCTCCATCACCCCTCAATTGCATTTAGAGGCCTTGCTTCTATAAATCTTTAAACTATTGCTTATATAGTGTTTTAAGCACACACCGCATTTTACAATAGGTAAAGTATGCCCAATTGAGAAAATCACGAGCAGTACAAATACAGTGCAATACAACACAGAATAAATCAACCAACGCTCTAGTATAAGCGGAGCTTTTGCCTGACCAGGTGTGTTGGCAGAAGCCTTGTTGAAGGCAGAGTAGTGACCAGGCATACACAATATGTCAATGGATTTATCTGGAGAGATTGGGTGGTTTTGTATGCCAAGCTCCTTCCCTACGCTCTGCCTTCTGAAGGGCTGTCGCCAACTTGCCCAGGAAAAGCTCTGTCCGAGGGCTTGGACGTGCCTTTTGTACCTTGGTCAGTTCCCTGACATTAGAATGGTTTTGTTGGCGAAGGAACCGACTAGGGCCCAAGAGAACTGGGTTCAATATCCACCTCTTGCACAGGCTCCCAGTGACCTTGGCCAAGTAATCGAAAGACGAGCTGCTGGGCACTGAACACTTTTGAAAATAATCATAGAACTCTCTCTACTTTGTTGTGTATTGAAGCATAAGTGACCATCCTTCTGGCCATTTGAAGATCCTGCTGTTTAATCTGCATTAGTGCACAATAGTTATTCTTGCTGGGGGTCTGGATTTGAATCATTCAGCCACATTCCCTACTGGAGTTGTTGACCTGAGCTGTATTTTGAGACAAATGCAAGACACTCACAGTTCTGTAAGAGAATGAGTTGCCAGATCCAGTGCTGGGGCCCATCCATGTCACCTCAACAAGGTCCAGCTGGGCTTCAGGTGTGTTAAGACACCAGCTGTGGCATTAACTATGAGCTTAATGAAAGCCCAGCAAAATGCACACCTGGTTCACACCTCTCTGGCAAAGCTTACACAGAAGAAAGTTTTGCCTCCCAACCTCTTTGCAGAAGTTTATGACATGATGTTTCCCAAGTGGCAAGGGTTGGAAGAATACAAAAAAACAGCTGTAATTAAGCCCAACATGATGGGATTCTGGACACGAGTTTAAATCCAGCACATAGCAGTAGAAACCAAGTCTTCACCATTCAAAAGCCGCATGTAGGCTTACGTATACACATCACAAAATCACCGTCACGATTTAACACTCTTGTCAGACTCAGAGGAAGAGACCAAAGAAGGAGTGAGCGCAAAGAACTACCCCCTAGCTCCCAGGAGTGGCCCTTTGCAAAGGCAGACACACGGCTAGGGGATCCTTGCACTGCACTGCACTGCATCATACACATTCTGCAGTGACCTAGAAGATTTCAGGGTGGTCAGTCCAGAATCTAGCACTTATCGCTAAAGAATAGGGAGGAAAGAATGAAAACAAGTCCACAGTGCCCTAGCCTATGTCAAGTTTGAGCTATTTGCTCTCTTCAAGGAGGAGAGGCCAACCCTGCCCATTCAGAACAACTGGCTGAGATCAGTAGGCTATTACACACCTTCTCTTTCATAACAGAATTGCAAATTAATGGAAGTTTTGAAAAGGGAAGATGAGAAAGCCAGGAAATTCAGACAAACTGCACAAGTTAGAGGAAAGGTCTATTAGATTATTAAGGCCCATCTGTCCCAGACAGTGCAGGAGCATTCCTTAATGGTGCATTTTCTACTGTTTTGTGGAGTCTAGGTTTAGACATAGGGTGACCAGATGTTCCTATTTTATAGTGACAGTCCCGATATTTGGTGCTTTTGCTTATACAGACACCTATTACTCCCCACATCTTGCCCCGATTTTTCATATTTGCTATCCGGTCACTCTATTTAGATCTCCCAAACATAGCTCAGTGGACAGGGTACTGGCCTAGAAGAGATGGGAACAGAACCTGAGTCTGCTACCAAACTCCTGCATAGCCTTGGGAAAGACACTTCACTTCTCTGGACATCAATTTCCTTCATCTGCAAAAGGCAGGTAGACATACTGATCATCCTTTGTAAAATGCTTTGAAATCTACCATCACAAAGCACTAGAAAAGCGCCAAGCATTATAATTAAGAGGCTGAGTTTCCTCTGTTTCTTTAGCATCCCAATTCCTGAGCACCAAGAAACAGTCAACCCCTCATGGCCTGGCTCTTGTCAGTGTAACTCAGACACTTTCAAAACAAGGAGATGAGTGGCTGCCATTTATAATAATTTAGAAGGGATATGACAACTCCTCCATTACTGATATGAACTCAGAACCCAAATCAGCAGAGAACTTCAGGCAGTGAGGTAATAAACCACTGCCCTGGAAAAAAAAACCTAATCATTGGGTTTGTCACCGTTAAAAAAAAGAAAGAGTTACATGAGGATATTTTTGGTTTTCCAAACTACACAGTGAGGCCAGAAAAAAATAAAATTCCCATCAAGGCCAGGGTATCAGAAGTGCTCTGAAAAGACCACCCTGCAGCAAGCCATCAGAAGGGAGATATCTTTACTCATGAGCTCTAGCCCCAGACATTCATATATTCTAAGACTTAGGGGTTTAATAGTTGGGGGCTGGGGGTTTCAAAGGAGTAAGGTGCCCATCCCAACTGAAATTCAAATGGGAACAGTGTGCCTTACTCCTTTCAGTAACTTTGAAAAATCCCACTCTTGGAGGAGAACTTTCACAGGACCATCCGTGGAAACAATGTGATTATTTGCAGTGTCTTGCAGACAGTGGAAGAGGCCAGGATTCTACTTTTCAGCTTCATGCTACTTAGAGCAAATAACCAAGAGAAGATCTAGGGGGGGCTGGTGTATTATCTATGTTTTAAAGATGGAGAGGGCTTTCAAAATAAAACCTTTACAAAACAAAGTTCAATGAGCAAAACATGAAGTGAGGGAACAGCAGAGCATTTTCCAGAGTTCTCCCAATCAAAAGCAAGGCCCAGCAGCTCCTTACTAGAGAAGACCCTTCTGTTAACATTCTGCACAGAACTGAGTCCTGCTGGAGGCTAATTATAGCTTCAAGGGAACTACTGGATCATGCTCCATAATGTCTATTGTATGACAGCACAGGGGCACTGACAGATTCACTACCTGATTAAGGGGAAAGAAAACATCCATAGAAACCTCTCTGCACTGCAGACAAAGAAAAATTGAGTTGGATCCATGATCACTTTGAGGAACGGCTCACAAAGGGCAGCTCTAAAAGGCCAGTAGAAGCTGCTAAGGATCCTGAAAGGTGAAATGAGAAACTAGGATCAAAACCCTTGTGCATTTGGATTAGGAAGAATTTAATGGACATTTCAGCTGAACTACAGTGGAAACAAGAGGAAATGTGCAGCTTTTTCCATTCACTTGGTAACGTTAAGCAATAAACAGCTGTTCCTTTAGGGGGCGGAAGGGAGTACAGGGGTCCCAAGAGCCATGACGAGGCCAAGAACCCTGCCAACTTCTGGTCATGTTTTCTACAGAAGAAGAAAGAGTTCAAGAGCTGAAGACTGACAAATCTATAGATCTTAAAACACTTGGCAGAGGGTGGTGGGTTTCATGATCCCCACAGCACATAAGGAGAAGAGCAGCACAGAGGACGTCATTTCCCTAACATGATACAGTCTGAGGCAGAACCTGGACTAGAAACCAGTCTTCCATCACCTAGTTTTCTGCCCTCCCCCCAGACCAGGTTGCCTTTGTAAAGCATACCCAGACACTATGGTGATGGGCATCTCCCAAGTGCAATACCATTCATGGATTTGGACCTTGCCCCTTTTATTCCCAGAGAAGTCATTCCACACATGTAACCTGATGGAATCAAACAGCACTACAGGCGATGCATTTACTGGCATAAATTTACTAATGAAGAAATGATCCACTTCAGCCAGTTTTCAGTGGCTATAGGCATTCATGGAAACGAGTCCCATGGAGAAACTTCCAAAGCACCATAGATGCTAGTGAGTTACCTTTGAAAGCATGACTTTTCCAAAGATGCTGTTCTGTGCACAGTCTTCATGGCAACAGCCTGCTGACAACTACCTTAGAGTTGAAGTTAGAGATTAGGTTTCATTAGCAGAATCTTGCTTTGCATCCTAGAGCCCCAACTGAAACACACGGCAGAGAAAGAGGGTATGTCTACACTACGGTATTATTCCGATTTTATATAAACCGGTTTTGTAAAACAGATTGTATAAAGTCAAATGCATGCGGCCACACAAAGCACATTAATTCGGAGGCGTGCGTCCATGTACCGAGGCTAGTGTCAATTTCTGGAGCGTTGCACTGTGGGTAGCTATCCCGTAGCTATCCCATAGTTCCCACAGTCTCCCCCGTCCATTGGAATTCTGGGTTGAGATCCCAATGCATGATGGTGCAAAAACAGTGTCGTGGGTGATTCTGGGTAAATGTCGTCACTCATTTTTTCCTCCATGAAAGCAACGGCAGACAATCATTTCGCGCCCTTTTTCCCTGGATTGCCCTGGCAGACGCCATAGCATGGCAACCATGGAGCCCGTTTAGCCTTTTGTCACTGTCACCATATGTGTACTGGATGCCGCTGACAGAGGCAGTTCTTTAGCGCTACACAGCAGCATTCATTTGCCTTTGCAAGATAGCAGAGACGGTTATCATCTTACTTACACGTCTCCATTCATGAAAATGGCGATGGATCAACGGTATCAGTTGTTCTGTATGGTTGCTCTGGTGGCCTTCGCTGAGTCAGCCGGGTGCGCAAAGACAAAAACATGGGGAATACTCCCGGTCATTCCTCCTCCTTATGGTTGATCTAAAAATAGAGTCAGTCCTCCTAGATAATGGGGCATAGCTATAAAGACCAGTGTACCAGAGAGCACAGCCACTCCGTGTCAGATCCCGCGAAATATAGCTTGCATGCCATTCTAGTGGCCTGCAACAACTCCACCCTGCTTCCCTTCCCTCCACCCTCCTGGGCTAACGCCTTCAGTTCCCCCCATTTGTTGATAGTAAAAAGAATTGCGGAATAGAAACATGACTTTTTGGCGAGCTAAAATGAGGGACGCAGCTCCCCTGCTATGATAGTCCAGGCAGTACAGAATCTTTTCTTTAGACATGAAACGGGGAACGGGGGGCGCCCTGAGGAACTCAGCCCCGTTGCTAGATAGAAGATGCGTACCAAGCCTTTTTACCATCTAGCCAGGAATGACGCAGAAGTCATCCTATTTGTTATACAGGCGCCCACGGCCGACCTCACCTGAGGCCAGCCAGAACATCAATGGGGATGGACAGAGCGCGGTACCAGTCCTCTGCATTTACGTCTGCACCAGAAGGGAGGGGAGGATGCTGCTGTCAGTGCCCGCAGACCTGTCTACAGCAGCAGAGCAGATTAAGCAGCTAGCACGGTGACATTTGAATAAAAGTCAAGAACTATTTTTTTCCCTCTTCTTTCACGGGGAGGGGGTACATGACAAATTACTACCTGATGACCACCCCGACAATGTTGTGACCCTATTAGGACCTGGGAGCTCAGCCAAGAAGTGCAAATACTTTTCGAGACTGCGGGACTTGGTGCCTGGATGTTCGAGTACCCCTCCCTCCTCACATGACGTCCATTTTCTTTTGCTTTTCCTACCTTGTCCACACAGCACTGTGTGTGACTCTGTATATAGCCTGGAGATTTTTTTCAATAATGCTTTCTGCATTGTCTTCTTAACGAGCCTCTGATAAGTAACACATGTCTCCCCATACAGCGATCAGATCCAGTATCTCCCGTACGGTCCATGCTGGAGCTCTTTTTGGATTTGGTACTGCATGGCCACCTGTGCTGATCAGAGCTCCACGCTTGGCAAACAGGAATTCAAAAGTTCGCGGGGCTTTTCCTGTCTACTTGGCCAGTGCATCCAAGTTCAGATTGCTTTCCAGAGCGGTCACAATGGTGCACTGTGGGATACCGCCCGGAGGCCAATACTGTCGATTTGTGGCCACACTAACCCTAATCCGACATGGCAATATCGATTTCAGCGCTACTCCTCTCGTCGGGGAGGAGTACAGAAACCGGTTTAAAGACCCCTTTATAACGATATTAAGGGCCTCATTGTGTGGACAGGTGCAGGGTTAAATCGGTTTAACGCTGCTAAATTCAGTTTAAATGTGTAGTGTAGACCAGGCCAGAGATTCACAAGGAAAGCTATTCACTGATGTCAATCCAGCATTAACTGAGCCTCCAACCCAGATTACCTGCAATTTCTTTGTAAAAAGCTGCATTAAGGCAGCCAGCCATTGATCCAGATCTCATCTGAAGAGTAGGCTTAAAAGTACATCTAGGAGTGGAATTTACAGTATGCAACACAGAATGAGGTCTTGCCCGCTATCCTACCTCTGCAATCTGCTTCACATAACGCCAACAGCCCAACTGCAACAAAGCCAAGTAAAGTCAGCAGTGACCTACATACAATATGTTTTTCAGAAATTCCAAATCTAATTTTCTTCTAATAAGAAGTCACACTAAGCTGAGAAAATATATACCCCTATACACACCACCTCATGTTTCCTACTGCTGACCACAGCTGCATTGCGCTTCGCTCTCAGACTGCCAGATGTTGATGAGCAAATCACTGAACAATCCACAACGGGCCTCATGCTGCTTGCTGACAAGAGCTTTCCATGAGTTGCTGAGCTCTGCCACTTCCCACTGGGCTGAGATCACCCAACGCCTTATGGGACTGAGCCCCTAAAAGAGAAAGCATCCAAACCTAAAATCCTATTAAGAATCAAAGCTAATTCACCATTTTAAACAATGCTATGCCTATTTAATACTGGTCAATTTATGGATTCCACTTGAGATGTTTTTCTGCTGCAGTGATCAGTGAAACACTAATCAGTTAGACAATAACTACTGATAAGTCAGAAGTTAAAGAGTATCTATTGTTTTTAACTAGACAGTGTAGGCAAACGAGACATAGTCCAGTAACTTACAAACATGTGCTAAAAACATATTTTATTAAGCAATCAAATGCCTCTGCTAAGTCCTCATGTACTAGATGAGAAATGAAGAAATTAGCCCAAATTACATTTTCTCTGTTACTGGAGTTTATATATCTCCCACTGAACTATGAATGGTCACATTATAGCAATGGATCTCTAACTGAAATCCTAACATAAAGTATCTAAGACCTTGGAATAAAGAGATTTTATAAAATTCCTGAGGGACAACATTTCTGAGCACACAGAACCAGAAGTCTTTAATATTAATGAGTTGTTTCCCCATCACTGTAAGATTGCATTAATACATATGACCTTTTGGACATGAGATATAAACAGAAAAGTTTAGGATAGAAATGCTTGCCTTAAAACCTAACACAGCACAAAGCAATTTCACCTTTGGCTTCTGGCTATGGGCCTCTTGCATTCTTTTTACCAGAAACAGCAACACCTGATGCAATCAGTTCTTTGTATCCAAGTTATTCAGTTATTCCTCTTACTCTGATGCAGATAATGAGTCATAAGAACATAAGATCAGACCACTAGTCCATCTAGCCCAGTATCCTGTTTTCAACAGTGGCCAGCATCAGATGCTTCAGAGGGATTGAACAGAACAGAGTAATTATTGAGTGATCTATCCCCTGTCATCCACTTCCAGCTTCTGACAGTCAGAGGTCTAGGGACACCCAGAGCATAGGGTTACATCTCTGACTATCCTGGCTAATAGCCACTGATGGATCTATCCTCCATTAACTTAACTAATTAGTTTTTTAACCCAATTATACTTTTGGCATTCACATTATCCTCTGGCAACCAGTTCCATAAGTTGACTATGTGTTGTGTGAAAAAGTACTTTGTTATGTTTGTTTTAAACCTGCTGCCTATTAATTTTATTGGGTGATACCTGGTTCTTGTGTTATGCGAAGGGGTAAATAACAATTCACATTCTTTACACCATTTGTGATTTTGTACACCTCTATCATTTCCCCCATTAGTCTTCTCTTTTCTGAGATGAATAGTTCCAGTCTTTTTAATCTTGCCTCATACAGAAGCTCTGCCATATCCCTAATCATTTCAGTTGTCCTTCTTTGTACTTTTTCCAATTTTAATATATCATTTTTGAGATGGGGTGACCAGAATGACACACAGTATTCAAGGTGTGGGCGTACCACGGATTTATATAGGGGCATTCTGATCTTTTCTTTCTTATTATCTATTCTTTTCCTAATGGTTCTTAACAGACCATTGGCTTTTTTGATGGACACTGCACAATGAATGAGCAGATGTTTTCAGAGAACGATCCACAATGACTCCAAGTTCTCTTTGTTGAGTGGTAACAGCTAATTTAGACCCAATCATTTTGTATGTATAGCTGGGATTATGTCTTTCAATGTGCATTATTTTGTACTTATTAACATTGAATTTCATTTACCATTTTGTTGCCCAGTCACTCCGTTTTGTGAGATCCCCTTGTAACTCTTCCCAGACAACCTTGGACTTAACCATCTGGAGCAATTTTGTATTGTCTGCAAACTTCGCCACCTCACTGTTTACTCCCTTTTCCCAATCATTTACGAACATGTTGAACTGCACAGGTCCCAGTACAGATCCTTGGGGAGACCCCGATATTTAACTAGCCACTGTGAAAACTGACCATTTATTCCTACCCTTTGTTTCCTATCTTAACCAGCTACTGACCCATGAGATGACCTTCCCTCTTATCCTATGACAGCTTATTTAGCTTAAGAACTTTTGGGGAGGGACCTTGTCAAAGGCTTTCTGAAAGTCCAAGTACACTATATCAGCTGGATCACCGCTGTACATGCTTGTTGATCCTCCTCAAAGAATTCTAATAGATTGGTGAGGCATGATTTCCCTTTACAAAAGCAGTGTTGTCCCCTCCCCAACAAATGGTGTTTGTATGTCGGATAATTCTGAGTCATTCAGAAGTTCTGAGCAACACTCTACAGGTTTATAAACAGATTCCTCCCCAACTAACAGAAAGCAGCATTTAGATCTATACACACTACTTTTGAGCAAAACATCCTGCTAATGAGATTTACCTTTTAGGCCTATATCTTGACAGGAAGTATCCAAAACTCATTGGATAAACAAAGAGCATGTCACACACACTTGTCAGTGCGAGATCGACAGAGTGTAATTTGGTCTGCTAAGATCTTGAGCTAACAGCACAGCACTTTCTACAGGGATGGAAGGAGTTGTTTACAGCAGCAGCTGTGCTGCCCTTTGAACTGTCACTGACACGTTCAATGGCTCAGCTAAACTTTCTCCTCGCCATAAGAACATGGGGAATGGAAAACAAAAATTTTAAAACTTCCCAAAGGAAAAATTCAGAGATGAATTGAATATATCAGACTCTGTGAATTAATTCTGCACTTCCCTCATGCATTGTTACATAGCTCATAAGCAGGGAGATTTGACCACATACATTCGCAACTGTCCATCTTAATATATCCCTCATTATATGGTAAAGAACTAGTGAAACTGAGCAGGGGACAAGATCTGTGCAAAAAGTGAGAGGCCGTGATTTATGTTCCATTCTTAATATATAAAAATCCTGTGTTGTAAAAGGCACTTTAAGTACATCCACGTAAACAGTAAATCAAACCTAGACCCTGAACATGTCTATTGTATCACACTCCAGTACTGACAAGATGCTCAGAAGCTATGCTATTATCTTAGCCAATATTTTGATATGGGGAAACTGCTGACACAAGCTGTCCCTTTCCATATGCCCTACCCTGTAGTTCTTCTCCTTTTGTTATTTCACACAGGAAAGAATTAGCAACTACTATTTAAGTCGTTGAGTCAACTTTAAATTTAATGGAGGAAAAAAGCGTGTCTGTCAAAACAGAGGCTGATCCCACTCATTTACAACATAAAGGAAAAATTACTGTGTCTGTGTCTTCCTCAAACATAACACTGCAACTAATGAGAAATTTCCATATTTCCAGACAAAAAAGTGAAATATCTGCCATTCAGTTGATTAACTTGAAGAACGTCTTTTCCCCAAGAAAATGTATTTGTCGTAATAACTTATCCCCTTGCACGCACCTCACTTCTGAAGGGGGTTCATAACTGACAGAAGAATTTTTTGTCAAGTCTACTTCTTTATTATTTTAGGATTAGTGCTTGTTGGCTTTAAGCAGATGTGTTAGCTTAAAAAAAATGCAGTCAAAACAGGATGTTTAGGGAGGGGGGTTTAATCTTCACAATTAACAGGACAACGTATAGTGTTTCTGAACAGCTAATGTGTGGGAGCAAATTGTGCCTAAGATATGGAATGTTCAGCTTCGTGGGAGGAGAAAAATTGTACCCATCTTTCCTTGTACTTAGCATTACCTATCACAGGATCCCTCTAACAGAGAAATACCCTCCCTCACTCCAAAAAAAAGTCATTAGAAAACATGGAAACTGTCAAGTTATTTAGATGCAAAATGTATATTTTAGTACAATATCTTATTTAGTGGAAAACCTGTCAAACAAAGGCATGTTATGGACTACTGCATACAGATCCAGCACCACAAACATAGCTACATCTGGGGTGGAGAACAGTAGCAGCTTGGTGTACAGTACACTGCACAACAACTGGGGAGCAGGGAGGGTAATTAAACAGGGAAAACCAGACCAACGTCTATGCTTACACAAAGTGCAGTGAGATCTTCAGTGCCCACACAGAGGACCTTGAATATTAAAGGGCTTATCCAGAAAACACAGAGAGTAAACTCACTGGATCAAATCGACAAGTCAATGGATTTCAAAAGTGATGCTTGGGCCACTAAGGCATCCCTTTCCGATGTCACTTTGCTTTGTTTTAAATTAAAATGCCACACAGCTTAATTTTGTCTTTCTTAATGAGAGTAGTTTAAGGGGAAACTAGACATTCCTCTAAAGTGATGGAAACACAGAGCAGTAACAATGGAGCGCAGTGAAGCCAGAAAGTGAAACTGACTATCTCTGTTTCATTGTCCCAGCTGAGTGCAATAAAAATAAACAAATAAATCGCATATTTGTTTAAAAGTCCATTTGATTTTTTAAAAATTCTTTATTTTTATTATTACATCCCATAATGTGATTTTCTTCTCTCTACAGCACCACTTTAAAGCACTGAATTACCGGTTCCTGCCCAGTGCAAGAGACCACGTCTTTAAAACAGATTCTGCTTGTTGTATTTACATGTAACAAAGCACCAGAAACATTCCCTGCCTTGTCAAGAACTAACAGTTGCTGGTAAATTTCAAGTTCTCTCTTTATAAGTCATATCAGTCAAGTCAGACCTCTACCAGGAAAAATCACTAACCAGAACATCAGGGAAATAACTGTTTTAATAATTCCAGATTTGGAGTAAAGATTCTGAGGGGCAAGGAGACAGAAAAGGAACCTAAACTTGTGCAATCAAAGACACTACCACAAAAGAAGATGGTGTGTGTGTTCTCAAAACCACAATAGAATTTATTTCTCTTACAAGATATACTCTTCCCTGCAGTGATCACTTAAGTGCCCACAGGCCTTAAGGGAAGATGCGAAGTTACCGGAGCTCCTTTCTCTTTCTTCTCCACTTCCCACCACCCTTTTACCAAAATAATGGATCTGGAAAGAAATCAGAGCACAACTCTCTCTCCTCCCTCTGCAAACACAAACTGTTTTGATCAGTGGATCCAAGGAAACCACGACTAACGCACACACACACAAACACACACAGATTTGAGGGGAAAGAGAGAAAGGGCCCTATGAAATGCAGCCAACGTGAACAGGCCTAGGAGACTCGGGGGCGCGGGTCCCCTCTCCCGTTGGGAAGTCCTGTTTTGCAAGGGGCGGGGAGGGGAATTAAATGCTGTGTTTCATTTTTTAAAAGGCAGAGAGATTAGATCATCCAACAACCCCCTCCACCCACCGCACCCACCCACCCTCCGGAAAAAAACAGCAGAGGCAAAACTTCCCCAACTAGCCCATCGCAGTGAGTAAGTGGGGAATTTGTGCCCACACCGCGGCAGGATGGAGAGATTCACAACTGGACTCAGCGATATCTGCCTAGGCCAAAGTTAAAGCACCCTCTTTTCTGTCCGTCAGTTTTAGGTAGCCTGTAAATAATTCAGCCGGTAATTATACACGGGGCAACCATGGCTCAATCCCCACCCCCCTAATAACTGCAGGTACCTTCCTCTCTACTCTAACAGCACAATAACTTCTGTGTCACTCCTACAAAAACAGTTTGAGCCAAACCTGGGGGAGGAAATAAGGAATGTGGGATCAGAAGAGGAAAGATGGGCGTGGGCACATCAATCCCTCGCAGACTTCTCTTGCTTCCCCCTGCACACTTACCTTCAGAGCAAATTTCTCTCCAGTCTTCTTATTAAAGATTTCCAAAACTTTCCCGTTGATGCCCAGCCCCAGCACTTGCGTGGTGACCTTGTAATCATCCGTAATGGCATTTTTCTTGATCTGGAGGCCTGATTTCACGTTGAACTGGGGGAACTGTTGCTGGACGGGGGGGTGCTGCTGGGGTGGCGGCTGCTGATGGGGTGGCGGTGGGGGCGGAGAGGGGGGGTGGGGAACAGCACCTGGGGATTCGGGTTCGGAGAGTTGGACAGCATTGTAGCAAAGCCGGGGCAGCCACAGCGGCTCCTTCCCTTTGCGCCGAGTCCCCTCCTCCCCCCACAGTGGGAAGTTTGATCTCAACAGGCGGAGCGGAACTAAATCCCCCACAGCTTAGGAAGGCGGGGGGAGGAAACAATCTCCCCTTCTCCTGGGGAAGCCTCGGAGCCCTGAGGAGGGCTGCTGCTCCTGCTGCTCACCCCCCTGGTCTCCGAAGGGGCGACGCTGCTGCCCCCCGCTCAACCCCCCACCCCCTCCCCAGGCTTGTCCCCGTGCCTGCCTCGTTCGCTCTTTGGAACGCGAAGACAGGAAAAGGAATCGCTACAATGTATCAACCTCGGTCCCTCCCCGGGTCAGTTTCACGGCACTGATGTCACAGCCTCGCCTTGATTGGCTGCCTCCCCCTGAAGGGGCGGTCCCAGGGGCGGGGAATCAGAGGAGGGAGGGTAGAAGGAAGGAAGGGAGAAGAGAAAGGGGGGCGGGGGAGAAGTTAAACTTTGGGAAGGAACTTAAGAATGGAGGGGAACGGAGAAAGTCGGACGAGGTTGGGGTGCGTGTTTACCCCCATCCTGCCACCCACAGACGAGGAGACTGGGGAGAGGATCCCCTCAGGGCCTTCCCCCAGGCCCACACAGACCTGCCAGCTTTCCTGTGGCTCTCTGCCTCTTCCAACATCACCAGGATTCCTTGGGATCCCCCCCGCCCATTCTAAGGAATAAAGCATTTTCAATGAGATCTGTGCTTCCTGGAGATTGACTGACCTTCTTCTGATCAAACCATTCCACATCTGAATTGTACCATGGTCCTGATCCTGCAATGAGCTTCATGCGGTCAGACCCCTTGGCCCCGTGCTGAGCTCCATGGAGATGGTTACAAGGTCATCACACAGTTGCTGGGATTTGGGCACCTATGAAAGCTTGGGAAATCTTTAGCAAGAAGACTGGAGAGAAATTTTCTCAGGGGAGGCAGAGGAGGAGAGAGAGCCAAGGTATGGGGGGGCACCGACTTTTTGGTCTGTGTCTGGTACAGCACTGAGCGCAATGGGGTCCTGTGCTGTGACTGGGATTCCTTGGTATGGTAATAAAACAATACACAAAAGCGAACGTAGAATAAGAACCCTTCCTCATATACCCACACTGCCTCATCCAAATACAGAGATGTTCACCATTAAATAGACAACAAGGAGAGGGTAAAGCTGACCCTCGTTCAGAAAGCCTGTCTGACTACTATGCATCACTTCTGATCTCAAAACGGGACTTAAAAAGGACTTAAGAGGTGCATAGACTTTGCTCTGGGCCCCACCCTAGGGATGAATTTCATCCCAAAATGCATGAGTGCCATGAACCTTTCATTCAAGTGTCCCCACAGCGAAGGACCAAAATCCAGAGAGCTGGCTGAATCAGGATGAGTTTTGGAGACCCTCTATAAATAAGCATGTGTTGATAAAAATAAGTGACATTTGATATTGAAAAAGCCCATCATGCAAGGATTCTTCCTTTATGCCGACACAGAGAATGCATAAAGCAAATATTAAAAGCTCTTATGCCATTTCCCCCAAGCCTTTTGCATTTTGGAAAGGCCATTTTTTAGAATAGGCTGGAGCAGGTGGGGAAAGAATACCACATATTTGTACACATGCTATTACAGGAGAAGCTGGAGAGGCCATTGGTAGTTGTCAGCTCTGCTCAGCCATCATAAACAATGTTCTTCAGTTTGTGGCTGAGTGCTTGCCAATAGACATGGAAAGAACAGCCATGAGCACTGAAGATGCTCTGTTATTCCACAGGAAGCTGGCAGGATGGAACAAGTGCAGGAGTAAAGGTTCTGTATGAAGAGACTAGAGAGACTTTTCTGTAGAGACCAAACCAAAACAAGCACCCATGATTGCTAATGAGAGTCAGCACAGAGGCACAGGACTTCTGTGTAGATGACCAGAGCTTCTGCCAGTCGCTGGGGATCCCCCAGATTTGGGAGAAGGCCCTGCAGCTTATTCCATGGTGGTTGTGTGATGGGCCGGAGCCTCACCAAATGTTGCTCCTTTAGTGGTCTCTTTTTGGGTCCCGGTCCAAACTTAAGCTAACGGTCCTTACGGGAAAGGCTTTACATCTCATTTAGGTAGGAAGGATGGTCTAGTGGGCAGAGCACTAATCTGGACTTGAGGAAATAAGGGTTCAACTATCAGCTCATCCACAGATTTTTCTGTGGACAAGTCACTTAATCTGCCCTGTGTCTCAGTTCCCCAGCTGTCAAATAGGGACAGTATTTCTCTACCTCACGAGGGTGTTCTGAGGCAGTCAGATACTACAGCAGTGAGGGCCTTATTGTTTATTATTTGTACCATCATATTGCCTAGCACATCATCAGCCATCTTGCCTCCCTGAATGGTCTTTCATTGTTTTTTTACTTCAATATAAAGCGGGAAGCAAGAAATAGTGAAATCGGGATATTTTGCTATTTATTCAATAAAATCAAAACCACGTGGTGAGAGTTCAGTGCCCTGCAGGCTTCCAAATCCTCGCCATTGGGAGCCAGTTAACAGGCTTCACACCATTTGGAGCTTCTGGAGGCATCCACAGCATTACAAATTAAAACATCAATGGGTAAATAATTGCGTTTGCCAAAACGCTCTGGTTTTTGATGAGCGTTTATCTATAATCAATTCCCATGAAGAGAAGAGACATGAAAAATGGAGCAGGCAGACTGAGTGTCAGGGAAAGGGCAAGAGGCAAAGAAAACTGTTCTTCAGAGGACATCCCACTGATAGCAAATTAACCTGCACTTCCACGTTCAGTCCAGAATTCAATAAAGAAACTACCACACCTCAGAACTGGGCTAAACAGATAAGGAATCCTTGCTGTGAGCCAATTTATCATTCAGCAGCCTGGCATCTGGCAAGAGCCAATGAAGAGCTCTTTAGTCGGGGCTAAGGGGAAGGAAAGCAGAGATTTTTCCTTTATGGATGTGAAATGGATTGTACATTAGCAGCACTTGATATGTGGTGGCTATAGAAGAGTCACTGTCAAGCTCCATCTAAGAAATGGCTTATCTGAGTCACTAATAATACCTAATTCTATTTATGTATTAATTCATGCATAGGATTTACTCTGGCACTCATCACTGTGGTGCCTGATGCTCTCACCAACATTCCTGAATGTACCTAACTGTGACATAGGGAAGCATTCATGTACAGAGGGCATTGTGGTGACTTACCTAAAGTCACATGCAGTAAGAGGTAGAGCAAAGAATAGACACAGATGTCCCAGTCCAGTGCCTTAACCACTACACTATCTATGGTCCTTATGTGACCCTCATTGCCATACTCTCTGAGCACCTCACAATCTAATCCCTTCATCCTCACAACACATCTGTGAGGCAGGACAGTGTTATTATCCCCATAGTACAGATCGGTAACTGAGGCATGCAGCACAGAGAAACTAAGCCTACATTTACATTGCAGCTGGGGGTGTGATTTGCAGCTCAAGTAGATGTACCTAAAAAGAGCGGTGAGAATGCAGCACTGTGGTCCGCAGAAGCCCACCTTACCCCCTGGTATGTACTCACTTGTGCAGCCTGCGCTGCCACATCCTCAGTGCTATTTTTAGTGAGCCAGCTAGATTAAAGGTAGCCTAGGTACGTCTACATGTGCTGCGAATCACCCCACTCCCCCCAGCTGCAGTGTAGATGTAGCCGAAAACACTTGCCCCAGTTCACACAGGGAGTCTGTAGCAGAGCAGGGAACTGAAGCCAGGTCTCCTAAGTCCCAGGCTAGTGCCTCAACCCCTGGACCATCCATCCTGCCTGAGACTGTGAGAACCAAGAATTTTTAAAGTCTGGCTTACTTTCCACCATTTATACTGCCATTCAGAGGTGCTGGGCCCACTTTCCCTGGCTAAGCTCCTGCCCTTAATTTTCTGGAGGTGGCCCTCCTTCCACAATGAAACCAGACTGCTCAGTAGCACATTTGGGGTTCAAGACTGCTGTGTCTTTGTCGCGAACACTGCAGAGGAAGGTTTAAATGGGAGAAAAGAACATTTTTGCTGATTTTTTAAAAATTTCCCTTTGTAGATAACAGTAACATGTGAATATCAGCCCCAGGTTAAGAATCAGACCATGGCAAAGGACACTTAATATGGATACAGAAACATGGATGTTGTGTAGCCAACCCCAGCCATTCAAGAATCATGAGTCAGGCCCCCGCAAAGTCATGAAATTGGCTTAAAAATCATGCTTTAAAAAGTAATATTTTTTTTTCGGTGGGGTAATTTCCCTTCTGGTGTTTGAGCCTAGAGGGGTCGCTTTTGCAGCCACAAGGGCTAGTAACTGAGATTTTTGTTTTTACACAAAGGCTGAGAATCTCCCATAATTACCCGCTTCCAGCAGCTGGGGTTTTAAGAAAAAAACACCAAATATTGGAAGATTTTCTGTAAAATCATAAAAGCTGGCAATACTTTGGATGAAAATCAGACAAAAGGCTCAGAGATTTTGGTACTGGAACCCATAGTTGCAGTATCCAAAGTGGCTGGCATAGACAGGGAATGTCACCCAAAGCAGATAGCCAACCTAAGGCCTATACGGACCACTTAACTCCTATTAGAGCCCTGTTTTGAGAACTTAGACTTTGGGTTGGGCTCTGCACAGCAGTGAATTTCACCCTAAATTACGATGGGTTATACAAAACGGACGGACATTCCATTGCACTGTTTAATATTACATTTTTCTTTTCACAAAATGAATTGTAGACTCCATTTTAGTTCAATGCACCATCGGCCATTATTATCTCCCATCCCTGCTGTGCTAGGTTACGCCCAAGGCCCCTCTATTACACGCAGCGTCAGAAAAGATTAATGGTTACAAAGAAGAGCTGCGCCCACAGGCAGGAATAGCATTAGGAAAGCAAAAGCAGAGCTGTGACAAAGCACACCTCTGGGAAAAGTTCAAAACCAGCTGGACATGCACAGAAGTTCAAATAAGCTGATAATCATAGTGGTGTCTTACATCCATTTTTTGCCTACATTATAGGCTGCCGTGTTCCTTATTAAGGCCTTTATCCAGCACAGTATGTAAGCATGTGCTTAAAGTTAAGCATATGTTTATGTCCCTTTGAGGTCAGGTAAAATTTTCAACATCTAAGTCCCATTTTCAAAAGGAACTTAGGCATTTAAGGGCCTAAACATCACTGAAAGTTAATGGATCTTAGTGTCACAAACTGCAACATAGGCAGTCATGCCTAGTGGTTGGAGCAGGAGTCAGCACTGGATTCAGGAAGCCAGTAACCAGAGACAAGGGGATGGACCTGGAGGCAGGAATCAAAGCCAGCAGTCAGAGCCAGGAAGCCAGTAGGGAAGCAGGGCTGGAGCAAGGCTGGAACAAGGCAGGCTCAGGGACAGAGCAAGGCAAACAGGAGAGATCACAGCAGAAGGGGCATGCATTAAGCTACCAGAAATCAGATGCTGGGCTTAAGAGCGGGCTTGCTGACTTCCTCAGCCAATCAGGCAGAATGGTCAACCAGGCAGTCCTGCTGGGATTCAGCTGTATTCATGGGCTTCCTGGAGACTGGGCGCGTGGAGCGGCCAGTCCTAATTCTTGACAGTGAGGTGCTTATGAAATCAGTGGAAATTAGGCGTGTAAATACCTTTTGAAGATCTAGGCCCAGGTCACTTATGAAAATGGACTTTAGGCACTTTTGAGAGTTTTACCCATTGAAACTACTCCCATGTTTAGATACACAGGACTACTCAATGCTTTGCTTGATCTGGTCCTCTGTGTTTAATGATTTTTTTTAAACACTGTCAGAGTTGCTCACAGACTTCATGAAAAAAATGCATGTTGCTAAGTTGTTTTTACAGGAAGCTTGAATCTCAGTGACTTGTCATCCCTAAACAAGGGTGCATCAGTAAATGGGATTTGCATCCGATTCCAGCAGATGGAACCACTGTCAGCCACTCATCTCACAGGATCACTATTATTCACTGAAACATGAAACAATAAAACACTCATCCTTAGTTATAAAGGGTAGGTTTGTTCAGTCATCACCCTGGTCAATAGTGCACAAAAGTTATAGCAGTCTGCTGACCTGTAAGAAGTGTCTCGCGAGGGTCTATTTCCATGTGGACATGTATCTGTATCACAAAAACCAGCCACTGGTTGCACCCAAGTTGTCAGTCTCAGGGACAGATGGGGTCATGGAGACCAAACTTTGCACTTATATCTCCAACTCAGGTGCTATATTTAACCAGACATAAGGAGCACATATGTCCAATCTGAGTGACTTTTATTCTATTTTAAACTGAGGGAAACAACAGCATGAGAAAGAACAGAAGTAAAGTCTCCATGAGAGAGAGCACAGTGTGCCTGTCGCCTTTGCAACATGCTGCATCTGAGCTGAACCCAAAATGGCATCTGCTTCCAGCAGAAAACAGACATCTAGGAAGTTAAAGGAGACAGGAAACCAGACTGAAGCTTACACAGCTACATACACTACGTCATAACAAGAGAAGCTTGCATTGCCTATGCAATACCTCTCCTGTAAACAAAGGACTTAATTTCCCATTACTGTCAACTCAGCACCTTCCATGAACAATACACTCCTTCCAGGTTTTAAAACCACACCAATAAAATAAATCCACTGATTTGTAAAGATGTATTATGCTTTTACAAAAGCCTGACTTTTGCTAGAAAAGCTGATCTATGATTGGCTGAAGCAAACAACAGGCCTAACCTCATCAAAATGCATCATGTCAGTTATGACAGACTGAGCAGCTGTCACTCCATTGCAGCAGCTTCCATGGGCTGTCTGAGGGATTAAATCTACATCAGTCACTGGGCAGCATTATAAATAAGATCTTTGTCAGGGAATCAATGTCTTCCGCTTTGGAGATCTGGGTTTTTCCTGAAACCTACAGAGCAGCAAGAGAATATCACCACTTAAGTGAATTTTCATCCTGGGAAACCTGATTAATTCCAAGCTTGTAGCTGTCTTACAGAACCTTCGTTTCCATTAAGAATTTTTTTTTCTTCTTCCTTCACACTATCAAGTTTTTTTTATTGTTTTGTCTTGTTTTGTATTTTGTGGGGCGGTTAAATGTCAACTGACTTTATAGCAATGCAATTTAGAGATTAAAGACACTTTAAAGACAGTTCACTGGGTTTTTCCTGCTGTCTGCCTCCCTTGAGTCAGACTACTTTCATTAGATGCTGTGGGAGTTATCCACGAAGCCAAAGTTTCTCTTAGTAAAAGTATCTGGGGGCAAAGAAAACTGATTGACTCATTATCCTTTCTCTGCTCCCTCAGTCCCCAGCTACACTTACCTTTTATTCCAATCAATAGCCTGTTCCAAAGATCCAGCACTATTCAAGATACAGATTGGGAATGCAGTGTTTGCCAGAATGGATAGACCCTTAACTAGTATTTCTAGGCTCCGCCTGAGCACAGGGCCCTGTTGTGCTGGGTGCTGTACTTACACACACAAAGAGCACACTCCTGCCTTAAACACAGGGCCGGCTCCAGGCACCAGCAAAGGAAGCAGGTGCCTGGGGAGGCCAATGGAAAGGGGCAGCACGTCCAGGTCTTTGGTGGCAATTCAGGGGTGGGTCCCTCACTCTCTCTCGGAGGGAAGGACCCGCCACCGAATTGCCACCGAAGAATGAAGCAGTGCAGTATAGCTGCCACCAAAGTACTGCCGATCGCTCTTTTTTTTGGCTTCGCCGCTTGAGGTGGCAAAAGAGCTGGAGCCAGCCCAGCCTAAATAATTTATTATTTTAATTCAGACAAAGGGGGTAAGATGGGAGGTATTTTCTCCCCCAGTTTACAGATGGAGGATGAGAATATTTGGAGATTAAATGACTTGCCCAAGGTCACCCAAGGAATCTATCACAGAGCCAAGAACTGAATCCACATCTCCTATGTCCTGATGTGCCTTAACAACGTGACTATCCTTTCTGCTATTGAGCTGTTGAATCCAGTACCTTGCCTCCATCAGTGGCTGTGCTGATGCTTCTGAGGAAGGGGAAATGCATCCAGGATCTAGGTGCCTGCTGAATTTAATAAGCCTACAGGCTGCAGGAGTTTCCTGACGGGGACGCAGGCAAACCTAGAGATGGCCGGCTGCATGAACCAGAGTTTGTATTAATCCCCAACATGCCAGTCCCCATGAGGGATCCATCCACCGCATGACACAATCATAGACTCTTCTTTAAAATTCACCCACAGAATTTGACTGCCTGACAAAGGCTGCTCCCCCTCCCCATGGGGATTCTTGCAAAAGCCTCTCAGCATCACAAAATGGATAGTCTAACTGAAATATTTCTACATAATAAAGGGAAGGTGAAGGTCTTCATTATATCTCTGCCAAGCAATCTCAGTGTGGATGGAGATTTAGATACTGAAACACAAGATCTCTTTCCTTTGTGAATCCATTGCTAGCACACACACCCCCAAAAGTGGGGAGGCACTAGCATCTTTTAAGGAAGAGAGAATTTTGCTTCTAAGTTTATGAACCAATGATTACAAGCTGGGAAAGATTTTCTGCCAGGGAAACACAAGAATCAGTCGTGTCACTCACTAGGTATAAAAATCTAAAGACAATGATATCAGAGTGGTTAAAGGGAGAATGGACCCATTAAGTCTATTCCCATGCATGATCAGGACTTAGTCCTCTGATAAAGAACATGTCACGCTACGCTCCATCTTGCATTATACAGAACCTAAAGGATCCCAAACCACTTTACAAACAAACTATACACAGATCACTCTTCATCCTCTGCTGAAATATAGCCACCTCTGGGTGGAGCACAGCTGATGTTTAACAGCACAGAGCAACACTGCACTGTGGTTTAGGTTAGGAAATGAAGAATGTCATAACCAAGGGTAATATAGTAAGCTTAGTTGGGATCAGGTTAATATCTCTAGTAATATGTGCCATGGGATATTTAATTATCCCAACTGGCTGTTGCCCCAGATTCACATTTCATCTCATTACATCAGTTATGGCTTCAGTGGTTAACTAACTATCCACTAGGTGGCACCAAAAAGCAAGCAATGGTGCCAATCAGCATGAGAGAGAGTCAGGAAGGACTTCATCAGCATCACTGTGCCTCAGGATAAAACATCTCTCCACCAGCAACACAGAATCCTAGTAATCTAGGACTGAGCTCATCTTAATCCACCCCCTAAGGCCATGGTAGGACCAGGACCAAGTAAACCTAGACCATCCCTGACAGGTGTTTGTCTAACCTGGTCTTTAAAACTCCAGTGACAAGGTTTCCACACCTCCAGAGCTTAACTATCCTTTAGGTTAAAAAGATTTTCCTAATATCTAACCTAAATCTTCTTGCTTCAGATTAAGCCCATTACTTCTTGTCCTACCTTCAGTGAACATGGAAAATGATTTCTCTCTCTCCTCTTTATAACAGCCCTTAACATAGTGGAAGACTGTTATCAGGTCTCCCCTCAGTCTGTTTCTCAAGACTAACCATGCCCAGTTTTTTTAACCTTTTCTCATAGGCCAGGTTTTATAAACCTTTGATCACTTTTGTTGCTGTTCCCTCTGGATTTTCTCCACTTTGTCCACCTTTCTTAGTGTGGCACCCAGAGTTGGATACAGTACTCCAGCTGAGAACTCAGCAGAGCCAAGCAGAGTGAGACAGTTACCTCCTGTTCTCACATACAAGACTCCTGTATATCTGTGACTCTCCTTTCTCCATTACATTGACATCCTAACCCAAAAGAATGACTACAGCACTTCCCATGCCTCTATGTTGCTGGTGACCCCATTAACACTGGACTGGGATTCAGGAATTACAGCTCATCAGGAGAAATAACTAATCCACAGTGATCTTGGAAAGGGATCTCTCCATTTTATTAAGGGCCTTGAACATCCGGGCTCAACCTGTGGCCAGCCAGTGTCCTGGATGAACCACTCAACTACTCTGGCCATATCACATGAGAGTAATGCTACCTGAGAAACCTCCTTCACCCTCCACAATCCTCCCCAACCCCTGTGTAATTCAAGGAAGAATGAGCATTTCAAGACCTTCCGGATTAATCTGATTCTCTGATGACAAAAGGGGCAGGTCATTTTACTTCCCAGTCTGGTTTCACAATGAACCAGAAGCAATTTCCTTTTCTTCCTTCTTGCGTCAGTTCAGGCATCACACTGACCTTTAGCAAGAAACAGCCCAATTGTCTCCAGGGATGGAAAGGGCAAGGAAGGAGAGGAAGCAGATAACTAATGCTAATAGAAATACAGAACTCACCCACTTTCCAGCTAAAAGTTTCAGAGGGTTCTGTTCCTCGGTGCCTCCAATCAGATGTAGAAAACAGGCATCATGTGATCTGATCCAGATCTCATCCAGCCAACACGTTATTCATATGTTCTATAAAAAGATTGTGGCCTTTGCTCCCTTCTCCCAGTGATACCATTGATTTAGCTCCACAAAGAATCTAGTAGTGAACTTTTCAGACTGTGCATTTGTGTTCCATGCAGCACACATGACAGACAAGTCCCTCTGCTTTCCATCACAAGCCTCTGCCCTCCATGAAATAGCGTGAGCAGACCACAGGAAACCTTGTTGGATGGTTGTCGTGCTGTGCAACTAGAAAGGCCAAGCTCCTGGAACAGTCTGCCGTGTGCAGCACAGTTAGGTACCACAGATGTCTGAAAAAACTACATGTCACAGCTCCGGGAACAAACAGCAGGGAAACAGCCCTAAAAATAGGAAATCATCCCAAGTGTACAATTTTCATTTGGACAATAAAACTGCACCTCAGCTGCTTTAGTTCCTCTTTGTGGGTTCTTTTTTTCTCCCCTTCGTACTGGACACGACTGATTGCACTTCTCAGTAAAGACCAAGATGCTAATAGGATGCAGCAAAGTTGTGACTGGGGGGCATGGGGAGGAGCGGGGAATTGTTTGCATGGCTGTGAAGTGGGAGTAAGGATGCATACTGGGAGATGCGTGTGTCTATGTCTATACGGAGCATAAGTCTGTATGTATGTCTATCTAGCCATGTGCCATGCTCACCACAGTAAGACGCTTACAGTAGGCTGCAGATTGGCCTGCATAGACCATTCCAGGATAGCTTCCATGTAAAGTGCTACAATTTCAGAAGCCAGACAGGAAAAAAAGCAGTGTTTATGGGCTGGCCTATGTGGGTCCCATATTTCTTCCTATCCTCAGACTAGAGTAGGGGTAGGCAACCTATGGCACGTATGCCGAAGGCGGCACGTGAGTTGATTTTCACTGGCACTCATGCTGGGTCCGGGGAGTTCTGCATTTTAATTTAAGTTTAAATTAAGCTTCTTAAACATTTTAAAAACCTTATTTACTTTACATGCAAAAATAGTTTAGTTATATATTATAGACTTATAGAAAGAGATCTTCTAAAAACATTAAAATGTATTACTGGCACGCGACACCTTAAATTAGAGTGAATAAATGAAGATTCGGCACAGCACTTCTGAAAGGTTGCTGACCCCTGGACTAGAGAATACAACCCTGCAGAAGGTGTTGGGAGCTCACAATATTCTAAACAAGTGAGTTACACTCTCATGAAACCTGTGGTAGTTGAGATGCTGCCAACTAGTGGCAGTGGAGAAGGAGGGAAGAGTGAAAGAGCTATAGAAGGGAAAATTCTGCTGCTGATTATCTAAGAACAGAATTTAGTTCAGAGGGTTGGACTGCTGGTAACCTGACTATAATACCGATCCGTTTGGTCCCTGGTTAAAATGCACCAACCTAACATTTGCAGTTTGAAAGCAGTTCATTGGTTCATTAACAAACCACTGTAAAAAAAAAACAATCCACAAAGAGCAAAGTCAGTTTTCCTCAGTTGCTATAGGTCCTGCCTCCATCCTCCAGTGTCTGCTGGAAAGACTGGAGGGCCGGGGAGGGGTCTATACCCTAGCGAGCGCTCTTAACATGCCTCATTCTTAAAGGGAACTTATTCCCTGTGAGTGACCACCCAGCCTGAACCACAGGGACAGAAACATGGAGAAGATTGACTGGCCAATGCATTTTCAGGGAAAAGGCCAGCTGGTGCTAGGAGAGTGCTCCTCTGCTTGTCTGCTGACTGTGCTACAGGGGGAGGTGAGGGGAAGTTATGCCTTGTATTTCCCTGCCTTAGCCCTTGATGAAGTTATTCCCCTGAATAGGAAGAAAATGCCCCCCACAGTCACCCAGATACAGTCCGGTCATGTGGGGGCTACATAGGCTACTGTAGTAGCCTGTATGTGGTCACAATAAAAGATCCCAACAGAAATAAAGCCCCCAGGCTTCCCAGGCTGTCTGCCCCTCTCCTCATTTCAATGGGCAAATCCCTACATCATAAGGGGCAGAGCCTGAACAAATCTTTCCTCTGCTCTTTTCTCCCCAAAGTCCCCCAGTAACTGTGCCTTGTAGCACATGATGGGGTTGGTGACAGGGCTCCATGTGAACTGTGACTCTTGCTGGGTTTACATGCCCTTTGCTTTAGGATTCAGGGGGCGAACAAGCCAAAAGCCTCCCATTCAAACAGAGCAGAAATCTCAGAGTTTCCTCTTTTCTTGCCACAAAATTGCTCTGGCTCAGTTCAAAGGACTGGTGAATCTCAGGGAGCCTCTTGGCAAACCTGGGCTGAGTTTCTGCTTTACAGAAAAAAACTCAAACAGGATTCAGGGACCAGGGTTTTCAGTTTCCTCCTGAATCCCAATAGACTGCTGTTCTCTTACTCTAACCACCAGAGGGTGATATCACTTCAGCTCTGAGATTGTCCTATAGTCTTGTGGGATCATTTGGTTCCAGGCGACTTCACCAACAGGTTTATAATCGCTTAAGGGATCATCGCATTATTCAGAAGCTGCCTTCAATTTCCCCATGGATTCTAGTTTCACACCTGGTAGACAAACCAATCCCAAACCATTTCAACAGTGCATCACAGGCATCACAAAGGAGATCTTTCTTCATACGTAGATGCTAAACTAGTTTATCCCTTTGCCTAGATCTGTCCATACCTGTAGCCCTGGGGACATTCACCTTTTGCTGATCCACAGAGCAGATACAATATTATGCAGCAGGTTTGGAGAGGTTCCTTTCCTAGGTCTTGTCAAGTCACTTGGGCACAGGTGCTGACTTTCCAAAGTGCCAGGGGGTGCTCAACCCCTGGCTCTGCCCCAGGCCTAGCTCCCACTCCAACCCTTCCCCCCAAGACCCCACCTGCATCCTCGCTCCTCTCCCCCTTCTCCCAGAGCCTCCTGCATGCCATAAAACAGCTGATTTTGGTTCGTGGGAGGCGTGGGGAAGGAGGAGGAGGTGCTGATGGGCAGGGCCCACTGGCAGGCAGGAGATGCTTCAGGGAGGGGGACTTGCTGATAGGGGGGCTGCTGATGGGTGCCCAGCACCCACCATTTTTTCCCCATAGGTGCTCCAGCCCCGGAGCACTCACAGAGACAGCACCTATGCACTTGGGAGCAGATCCTCAGAGGTATTTAGGCACTTATCTCTCATTGATTTCACAGAGAGTTTGGTGCTTCTATACCATTGAGGAGCTGGGCCTTAATCTCTCACCACCTCTGTTCCCCATCTGTAGAATGGACACAGTTTTACTCCCAGACTTGTCTTACTATGTGTCTGCACAGTGTGTAGCACACTGGGATCCTGGATCGGGGTTGGGACCTCTAGGTACTATTGTAATTCAAATGATCACAAGCGGCAACCTTTCTCACCACTGTGCCTTAATACACTTCCAAAGGGAAAAGTCCTGCAGGCTGATGGGGGAGTTCAGGCTCCCCACCTCAAACATGCCTTGGCCTCTCTGCTTAGGGGACCAGCTGTGAGGGTGTTTTCCATGGCACTGGATACCTGGCCACAGCGCAGGCTTCCCAGGTTGAGTAGCTGGTGTAAAATCTGTACCTGCTGCTATAAATAAGCCCTGAGCATCTCTTCGCGTGTCAGTTTCCCCTCCCAAATGTCCCCAGCTCACTGGGAACTGGCCCAACATTATAATTGCTCAAGGCCCAGGGCTGTGGAGGATTAAAAATTCTGACAATTTTTAAATTGAGTGGGGTGGGGGGCGGGGACTCCGAAAGGTATGCTCTAGTTAGTGCCTGATTTCGGGGCAAGTTCCACGGCTGTGCTCTCTACACAGAAGGGCAGACTAGATGATCCCAGTGGTCCCTTTGGCCTTAGAACCGATGAATGATTTACCTCAGAGGCCGCACCAACCTGCTTTCAGAAAGGAGCACGTGGGCCTGATTGGAAGCAGTGCTGTGGAGGTGAAAGGCTCCTAATGCCAAGCCCTCAGACCATCCAGCCCTGTGTCAAGAGCCGTTTGCTCCCTGTGGTAATCCTAATCCTGCGGATGTGTTGGAGAATGGGGCAATCCTGAAGTTTGGGGAGCTATTTCCAGGTCTCACATAAAACAATCAGGATCTGTCTGTTGCTTAACTGTGTTCTCCTTTCCCACCCTAAGGAGTTTGAAGCTCTCTGTGGCCCTTTATTTGCTCTTTTTGAAATATTAGAAGGGTGGAAGCAATTACTGTCAAATGCTGAAATGCCTAGCTGTCGATGGCATTTCTAATCAGAGAATCCTAGAAGTTAGTGATAGAAAAAAGCTATTAGATCATCCGACCCATCATCCTGAGTCTACTGCAGGAATGTTTCTTTCAGCACATTCATCCCCAGAATATCTAGCTATTTCAGCCTTAGCTAGGAAAAATAACCCCCAAACCTCCATCCATCACTGGCATCTAATGCCTTATTTCCGGGAGGGACAATTCTCTATTTGCTCCCGAAGGATGGGTTGGCTGATATGACAGGTCTTTCCCATCTCTAGCTTCAAGGCTTCTGTGATTAGAAAAACCAAAAGCAGAGCAGCCTGCCAGGAGACAGGTAGGTAACTACTAGGATTCTATTATAGAGATATATAGAAATACCATGGATAGACTGACATACTGGAGGACAGATATATAGATACTTAACTTCTAGTATCCCAGAGACAGAAAGTCAATACTTATCCTGAGAAATGGCTGTATGGGCGATAATTTAAATATCTGATGTGTCTTCCCCCTGGCTTTTTGGACTCTCATCTCAACCTCCACCCCCCCACACCCACTCCATGCTGGCTGTTCTGTGCTAAATGCAATTTGTCCCCAGTGATGAGTAAAAACCCCAGCCACACGTAGGAACACAGGAACCAATTGAATAGTGTGACTTCCACTCCATGCCTATTAGAATAATTTATAAGGATGTGGATTTCAATGAGAGGAAGCTATCCTTTCCCGCCTCCCTCTTTTGACTCCCCAGCAGGGAAAAGAAATGGCTGGCGGCAATCTCAGCCTTTATAGCCTCGTAACACGACTGGCTGATTTGCTAAAGCACTTTGCTGGGCGAGCCGTAAATTAGATTATTATCTGATTATAGCAGAGTTATAGGGGGGGAAGGCTGTATGTATTCAGTTCCTATCCTTGGGTATGTTTGTGCATGTAGGAAGCTGGTAACAAGCTTTCTCACTTAAAAAATGATACTATATTTAAATAACCCTGCATGCTTTCAGGACAGAGCAAACTGAGTTGAAGAAATATTATAAAATCCCATTAAATCTATTAAAGTCCTTCTTAGAGTAATGAGAGGATTGGAATGCTGCAATAAGCACAGGAGGTAATGCTGGGAAAGCTTGCTGGTAAATGTACTTTCTGTGGTTATTCTTTTTCAGTAAAATCTGGAGAGGGTCATGTAGTTATCTGTGTAAATGAGAGAAACGTATTCATCCCCGATACTGCTATGCCGCTCTGCACTTCCATCTTGTCAGATCTCACAGGCAAAGCAGAGTCTAGATGGTTTGTTCCTTGACTATGAGCCTGCCAAAGAACGCTTAGGGCACTGCAAAAAGCGGGACTGGTGAACCAGTACCAAACCAGCCAGCTTCATTCTAATTACTTGCTGCCAAACTAAATTCTCCAAGTTGTTTTAATTGCAGACAGCAATTCCTCTTCATGGCCTACTCTCAACTTTTATGGAGTGTTGCTGCATGCTGTTAAACAGCTGCTGTGCTCCTCCCCAGAAGTGGTGGCATTTTAGTGCTGCATGAAATGATCTCCATGTATAGTTTGTATGTCCATTTAGAAAGAATTTTGGGATGAAAGGAACTATTATAACCTGTAAAAAGCAACAAAGAGTCCTGTGGCGCCTTATAGACTAACAGATGTGTTGGAGCATGAGCTTTCCTGGGTGAATACTCACTTCCCCAGATGCATGCATTTACAGATCCAGGCTAACACAGCTACCCCTCTGATACTGTTATAACCTGGACATATTACCTGGAAAGTAATTGAGACTGACAGATGTACAGAAACACCCTCAGACCAAGAAATTATCATCAGACCACAGCTCAGCAGGGAGATCTTTTTCACAAAGGAAATTTTTCCTATTATGAAAAAACATATTCAAGGTCTTTGGGGTTTTTTACTATATATTTGCACAGCACCTTGCAAAATAAGGCCTCAGCCAGTTTGGGGCCTGTCAATGCTACCATGGTATAAATACAATGAAACCCCTATAATGGGACCTTTGGGGTCCAAAAAATCCCATCGCGCTAAATGCGGGGTCTCGGTATGGCGGGGTTTCAAATTAGTCAGGTGGTCCCCAAAGCGGTGCATTGAGGTGCATCGCCTAGTGCCCCTGGTGCCTAGTGCCCAGCAGGGGAAAGGAGCTGCGGCTCCCCGCCTGCTGGGGACAGAGAACTCCAGGGCTGCGGGCGCCAGTGCTCTTTGTCCCTGGCAGGTGCGGGGCCGAGGCTTCCTTCCCACTTCAAGAGGAGCCTCAGCTCCCCGCCTGCTGCGGGTAGAGAGCACCAGCACCAGCAGTCTCGGAATTCTCTGTCCCCAGCAGCTGCGGGGCTGCAGCTTCTCTCCCCTGCCATGGTGTTGGGGACCATTGGTACTGTATCATACTGTATTACACTGTACCTTAAAGGGGAGCCAACCTGCGATAGTGTTATATGCGATTTCGCGTTATGGCAGGGTTTGACTGTAATACGTAATAACATCCAACTTAACCCTAAATCCATTTATCCTTATTGTGTGGGTTTTTCCACCATAATTTTTTTTATCGTGTTTGTGCTCTACAAAAGGGGCTTATGTTTGATCTCAAGAATTGCAGAAAGGCAAGTACAGTAGTAAACAGCCTCAGCACATTTGCTTTCAGCTCCTGTCCTGCCAGCAGTGCATCAGATGAGGAGGGCTGAACTTATCAAGACTAAGATTTTCAGAAGGGCCTAATGGATTTAGGGCCAGATTTTTTTAGGTATTAGGAGTTTAAAGATCCAGATAGGCACATTTAAAAATCCCACTGGGCACTTATCTGCTTCTTTAGGCAACTAAATACCTTTAAAAATCTGGCCCTCAGCTACTCAAATCCCACTGAATTTCAGTGGAACATGGGTGCCTAATTCCCTTAAGATCCTTTGAAAAATCTCACTCTTATATATTGCCACCTATCACTGTAGTAGTTAAGTATTGTGACGGTCTTATTTGGCTGCTAGTACCAAAATAGGAGCTTAAAGTAGTCTATAAACGTAGACCAAGGGATCTCAACCTTTTTCATTCTGAGCCTCCTCCCTCCCCCGCGGGCACACCCACATATAACATGCTGTAAAAACTTCATGGCCCATCTGTGCCACAACAACTGTTTTTCTGCGTATAAATCCCAGGGCCAGCATTAGGGGTTACCAAGCAGGGCAATTGCCCATGGCCCCAAGCCACAAGTTCTCTCACAAAGCTACAATACTCAGGTTTCGGCTTCCACCCTGGGTGACAGGGCTCAGGGCCCCAGGCAGTGGGGCTTTGGCTTTCTGCCCTGGGCCTCAGCGAGTCTAATGTTGGCCCTGCTTGGCAGACCCCCCTGAAACCTGCTTGAGGCCCCCCTAGGGGCCCCAGAATACTGGTTGAGAGCCACTGCCTTAGACATTATTTTAGCCTATGCTTTCTCTTCAGCGTGGCTACTTCAAGGAATTTTTCCCTGCAGGACCTCCTGTATCTCTGCCCCCAATTCCCTCTGCCTGATAGAGCAATATTCACACCATTTCATGCTCCTGGATTGGAGCAAACAGGATCCACATGGTCTGACACTAGAGTGAGTCAGCAGAAGTCACCCTGTATGGATACAGTGTCCTAGTACTTGAAATCAGAATGAATCAGAAGCTTCCTGCATCCCTAGGAATATTCTAGAACATGATTCCCTGTTATCATGTCTTTCTATAGTTTCTGGACCCTGCAGACTACATTTTCGGGCACTATACAATGATAACAGACCCTCCGACTCAACTGTTATAGAATCAGAAAACATTTCTAGCTGGCATTATTATGCTGTATGCATCTTGCTGGAAACCCGACTTATTAGGAGACTCCTCTTTTGTTTTTTCAAACACCATCCTACCATGACAGGATGATATAAAGAAATATGTGCCTGGCTTTCAGTTTTGTGTCAGGAACAGTTTTAACAGCAACAGAGTTTGGCTTTTTACCAGTAAATTAGCAAGATGGCAGAGTCCAGAATTGCTCACGTCAGAGTAAAATAGTTTGCAGGATCCATCAAGCTGAGCATACTCCGACTGGCTGGCAGAGCCCATAAGTGAATGTCATGTCACGGAATATTGTTCAGGATTAAATCCATTTGATTAATGGGTATGAGACTGTAACAGCGTCCTGAATTCCTCTTTCCATCCCCTCTTGGAGAGGCTGTTGCCCTCGCTGCCCTTATCTCATGAATATGCAGTGCAGAGGATACAGGGAAGGCGTTTGAACTGGTCCAGCTGGTCACATTACACTGATGGTGACTCACGCTATGCCGCTAATAATGGGAAGTCTCTTAAAGTCCTTATTCAGGTCATGTGTATGCTACGAGGACAGTGGCAACATAGCTATGGCACCGTACCTAGGCTGGCATCACCCCATAGTGTGGACCCAGAAGAACACCAGCTCCCTAAGCAATGGCAGCTAGGACGACAAACGCATTCACCTGTCATCGTCCTGGGGTTACAGCAGCATAGGGATGTGAATTTTTCACACTCCAGAGCCTGGAGCTACATCAGCCTAAGTTTTAAGGGCAGCCCAGGCCTCAGGCAGAACATTCCCACTGAGAAGGGACCATGGGGCAAATCCTCAAGTGTTTGTTTATTTCTTACTCAAGCAGAACTGCCACTGACTCCAGGGAAAGCTTTACCACAGTCAAAACTAAATACAAGAGAACCAGGGCACAGTATTATTAACGGGTGCGCTGCTGCTCCCAGTACCAGCGAGTGATACGGACGTGTGTCCGGATTCATTGCTGGCACAGAGCTGCCATCCCAGCACACACCCTCAGGCCTGAACACGGTGATGCAGCAGCTCTGCCTCAGTTTCCCTGCAATGATCTTCAGCCTGCTTCAGCCACTGCGGTGATTGGGCTGATCGGCCAAACAACTTTAATACATTCCAACTCCTTCCAGGGGAACAAAGTCACTTAGTCCAAATCTAATAAACGTACCAACCCAACAAGAGAATCCTCGGTCCATCTGGGTTGAGCCGTCAGCCCTCTTTTTGCAGGTGAGTCCAGCTACAACAGCCAGTCTTTCCACTTAGCAATCCATCTAATTAACTATCCAGGGCAGGCCCACGCTCTAGCCATGGTCTCCAACAGTCCTACTATAATCCCTCGTCCAAACCAAGCTCCCAGCTCCATCCAGGTCAGCCTGTCTGCTCTCCTTCACAACTACCCTCCCCTGCTGGGCTTTCCTTCTCTGAAGCCCAATGCTCAGCACAGGTGTAGCAGAGGGAGATTAACTAGGCCCAGGGCTCTTTAACTCTGGTCTATTTGGTGTGGGGGTTTGTCTGCCCCAGTATAATCCACATGACCTCTGCTTCCTTAGGTGCTGTCCAGAAAAAATGTATATGTATGCAGGAGGAACATTAGTCACAATCTTTCTTCGGTTGCATTACTTTTTGTGGGGGGAGGGGGTCTATCTGGCATGCCAGAATCCAAATCACACCAAAAAGGAAGATTAAAAGCATGCCACGCACCTGCTGAGCAGCAGCTTGGATCTACTGATAAACTGTCAGGACTGCTCCAGGTATGTTTTATTTCTAAACCTCATCTTGTTTCAGTCATTCTGAACACACTGAATCCACAGAAGAGCAGACATGGCTTGAAAACTGCCCCATGGAGGTTAATGAGGTAGCCATAGAAGTTTAGGACCATTTGGGTTAGAGGGAACCTCTAGTGAGCCCTAAAGTTTGTCAACCTGCATCCCATCCCTGTAAAGAATTGAATTTATATGTCAGTCTTGACAGCGTCTATGTAAATTAGCTCCTGGCAGGAGCTCAGATTCATGTGTTTGTCCTGCCATCAGGAAACATGGAGATTTATCCTGCAAGGAATCAAATTATTTTTTTTTCTGTCAGAGATTCAACCTCTCTCATCTGACCAGTGTCCTTTTGTCTGTCTTCTTTCTACTGTGCCCATCCCCATAATACCTGACCCCTCTACAGCACTCTCCAGGCATAATCTCAGATGTTTTTAAATATGACAAATTAAGCATCACACCGTCCCCTACTGTTGTTGCTATCGTCATTTTAGACAGGGAAACCGAGGGAGCAGTGACGTTATTTGATTAAGATCACACAGGGAATCAGTGGCAGAGCTGCAAATAGAACACAGATTTCCCCTACCTTCCAGTCTCAGGCCTTAACCACAAGACCATCCTTTCTCCAGGCACACTGGTTTGTCTTTCTGTTGGTCTTCTTCACTTAGGAAAACATTGTGACACGTCCCAGCTACATGGGGCAAGCCCGGCCTCACAGCATCCTTCCCTTTCGCTGGCAATAGCATTTTTTAAGTGATTGCACTGGTTAAACACAGCCAAGGAGCAGAGACCTTCATGCTGCTCATAAAATGTAGAAAACTGACCTCTTCGATTTTGGAAGCATTTGCTCATTTGGCTACTTTCCACCCCGACTCCAGTGCTCCTATTAATTTATGAGCTGAATTTTCTGCAAAGAAAGAATCAGTTTATTTAACAGTTAAAAGGGACCAGCTCCCACCAGTATGTTTTGACGTCTCTTACACTGATGCTACTGAGGATATTGTTTATTATCAGGGCAAACAATTACCATCCTAATACAGGACTTGAGATGAACACGTGCTAAGTCTCGCTGCCTTGATAACCTGCACTCCCTCATCAGTTATCTGTGTATGCAACTTAGCAGCAGCTCAAGGCCAGTGATAGTGGGTCCAAAATACCTTCCCTGAGTGTTAAATAACTCGGACACAACTTAAATAGATACAGGTCAGTGTCACCAGGGAAGGCTGTTGGAACAGGTAAAATTCATAGATTTTTCCATTCAGAAGATGATCATTATGATTATCTAGCCTGGCCTCCTGCAGAACACAGGGAACCATAGCAGATGGAGAACTGAGATGCAGAGAGAGGAAAGGCCAGATTTTTAAAGGTATTTAGGTGTGTAAAAATGCACTAACCACTGAGCCATCCTTGCTCCCCACAGAATTCTGAAGCTGTCAGATCCAACTGAGGACTGATAGGGCATGACCAAAAATCCCAACATAACTTATTTACTGTAAATGTTCCTTCCTGCCTAACCCATCAATGTCTCTAAGTGAGCGTAGTACCAGTGAAAGGTGCCACCCTGGCAACCCTCGCATCTGAAGTCCTCTTCTGAGCCACAGCACAAGTACAAATACAATTCAAGTGTCCGCACCTGGTCCCCACGACCATGACTCAACCTGAACTGGAGTGACTTTCCCTAATGGCAGGAGGGGTGGGGGTCATTCTCTATGAAGAATCCTTGGCTTCTCTGCTGAGGCTGCCAACAAGGGAGGAGAAGTTACTGTTGGATTCTTGCAATATGGGCATCCATTCACCAAACTCTAGTCTGAGGGTATGGCTACACTTGAAATTTCAAAGCGCTGCTGCGGCAGCACTTTGAAGTGTGAGTGTGGTCGGAGCGCCAGCGCTGGGAGAGAGTTCTCCCAGCACTGCATGTAAACCACATCCTCTACGGGTGTAGCTTGCAGCACTGGGAGCTGCACTCCCAGCACTGAGGCACTGATTACATTGAGGCTTTACAGCGCTGTATCTTGCAGCGCTCAGGGGGGTGTTTTTTCACACCCCTGAGCGCGAAAGTTGCAGTGCTGTAAAGTGCCAGTGTAGCCATACCCTGAGGCTCCCTCCCCACCCCTAGCTCATTTCCTGTGGCCAATGAACAGTCTTCATCTGAGAATGGTTCCTACCAACCTGAGCTGCCCTGGAACTGGAGAACTAGGAGTGTGAAAGATTATGTCCTATCCCTAATCTCCTGAGCCTTCCCATTTCCCAATCTACTGCAAATATGCTACTATTCTCCTTCGCACTCACGCAAGACAAAAAAAGTGAGAATGTGCTAATAAAGCTTGCAGATGACACAAAGCTGGGAGGTATTGCCAATACAGAGAAGGACCAGGATATCATACAGGACGATCTGGATGACCTGGTAAACTGGAGTAATAGTAATAGGATGAAATTTAATAGTGAAAAGTGCAAGGTCATGCATTTAGGGATTAATAACAAGAATTTTTGTTATAAACTGAGGAGGCATCAGTTGGAAGTAACAGAGGAGGGAGAGGACCTTGGAGTATTGGTTGATCACAGGATGACTATGAGCTGCCAATGCGATGTGCCATGAAAAAAGCTAATGCGGTCTTGGATGCATCAGGCAAGGTATTTCCAATAGAGATAAGGAGGTGTTAGTACCTCTATACAAGGAACTGGTGAGACCTCCTCTGAAATACTGTGTGTAGTTCTGGTCTCCCATGTTAAGAAGAATTAATTTCAGACTGGAACGGGTCAGAGAAGGGCTACTAGGATGATCCGAGGAATGGAAACCTATTTATGAAAGGAGACTCAAGAGCTTGGCTTCTTTAGCCTAACCAAAAGAAGGCTGAGGGGAGATTGAGTGTTCTCTATAAGTATATCAGAAGGATAAATACCTGGAGGGAGAGGAATTATTTAAGTCAGTACAATGTGGACACAAGAACAAATGGATATAAACTGGCCATCAGGAAGTTTAGACTTGAAATTAGACAAAGGTTTCTAACCATCAGAGGAGTGAAGTTCTGGAACAGCCTTCCAAGGGGAGCAGTGGGGGCAAAAGACATATCTAGCTTCAAGACTGAGCTTGATAAGTTTATGGATGGGATGGTATGATGGGATAGCCTAATTTTGGCAATTAATTGATCTTTGACTATTAGTGGTAAATATGCCCAATGGTCTATGATGGGATGTTAGATGGGGTGGGATCTGAGTTACTACAGAGAATTCTTTCCTGGGTGTCTGGCTGGTGAGTCTTGCCCACATGCTCAGGGTTTAACTGATCGCCATATTTGGGGTCAGGAAGGAATTTTCCTCCAGGGCAGATTGGCAGAGGCCTTGGGAGGTTTCCACCTTTCTCTGCAGTGTGGGCACAGGCAGGGCCAGCTCCAGGCACCAGCCCAGCAAGCAGGTGCTTGGGGTGGCCAACGGAGAGGGGTGGCACATCCTACTCTTCGGCGGCAGGTCCCTCACTCCCTGTTGGAGGGAAGTACCAGCCGCTAAATTGCCTCCGAAGACTGAAGCGGCAGCGGCAGAGCTGATTACAATCTTGGCTTTTTTTCTTTTCTTTTCTTTTTTTTTTTTGCTGCTTGGGGCAGCAAAAACCCTGGAGCCGGCCCTGGGCACAGGTCACTTGCTGGAGGATTTTCTGCACCCTGAAGTCTTTAAACAACAATTTGAGGACTTCAGTAACTCAGACATAGGTTAGGGGGTTGATACAAGAGGAGGTGGGTGAGATTCTGTGGCCTGCACTGTGCAGGAGGTCAGACTAGACAATCCTAATGGTCCCTTCTGACCTTAATGTCTATGATTCTATGATTCTCTAAGACAGTTTGTGATCGGAGAACCCCACCCTCCATGCTTTCAGGGAGATTCTCCACAGCATTCCACTTGATAGACTTCTGTGTGCAAAGGGAGTTGAAAATGCTACCAAACCAGTTTAGCTTCAGTTCTGTGTAAGCTTGAAAGCTTGTCTCTCTCTCACCAAGAGACATTGGTCCAATAAAAGATATTACCTCATCCAACTTGTCTGTCTAATACCCTGGAACCAGCACAGCTACAACAACACTGCACCAAACCAGTTTGGCAGTGCTTTTATGCCCATTTGGCACAGGAGTAAATGACCGTACCAGGTGCAACTTAAGGCAGTGGGGAGCCAAGCCCAGCACACCCACTAAATCTGACTACGCTTGTGGGAAAGGATGTAATAAAGAGGTGGGAAGCTTTATAATGCAGAGCATCTACTGTTCAGGCTACATACACAGGAGAATGCCTTTGGGCAGCTGGCCATCTGTAAATATGCAGAAGGAGTGGAGCCAAGGGTTCTTCACATGCTCATCATCTCTCTGCAAATCCTTCTTTGTCAGCAAGCCAAGAAAGAAAGTCGGAGGGGGGGAAAAGGCACCGAAGATTTTCTCTTATCGGTTTCCATATTTCCAATGCAACAGACTAAACTGAGCCGTCAAATGAGCAGTCAATGAAGCAACCTATTGACTAAGCCAAATGATGACAGAAGTGCGTTCTGTTTGTGATCAGATTGCTGGTATTAACAGGGATCTCTTCATGTGCTACTGCTCAGCTTCGCATCAGCACTTCCATTATAAACCCCCCTGTTCAGGGATTTATAGAGCTCAGCCATAAAAAAAATTTGCTTGTGCCTAAGTTTGGGGCTGAGATTTTTACATCTAGAGCAATGTGTTTTACTGAAGCCTCAAAGAACAGTAAGTTTAAAGGTTCTTTAAGGGGAATTTTCTAACAGGGATGTGCCCAAAACCCAAACCACAGGTCTAGAGTGTGTGTGTGTGTGTGTGTATGTGTGGTGGGGGAGTAGGAGTTACACTCATATGCTGAGACACAAACAGTCTGGCACTAAAATGAGGGGTTGTCTGAAAGGATTGTACTCAGAGGGTCTTGTGAAGCATCCTTCAGTCCTTCCTCCATGACGGCTGTACGATCACCACCATCTGCTTTCCCCTTGTGCTATGTTTACTGATCATGGCACACCTACTCTAATTAGTGTTCCAGCTAATCCTTAAAGCATGTTTTATGCCCAAAGCCAGGCTCATGAGCTGTCAATTTATGCTCAGGAAGAGGCCACATGGGTGATGATGGAGAGGCTCTTGGGGGAATTTAAGCCAAACCCCCTCAAACAGCATGGAAATGAAATAGCCCAACCAGAAGTGAAACTTCTGAGGTGAGGAGGACTTGGCATGACAATCCCCTAGCCCAGCCTCAGCTCCAACCTCCCTCTGCCTCTGTGCCCATCAGTCAGAGGGTGCGGGACCATGTCATAATCTAGCTGGGTTTTTATACTATGCTGCTCACCAAGGTATCTGGAAAAACAGGGTGCGTGAAGGGGAAGAAACAGATAGCGATGAGTGTGCTGGGCAGGAGAATGGATGTGGGAACGGGAGGCCCGAATTTGAAGCAAGAAGAGAGAAAGAGGACGAAGCAAAGAGCTGCCATATGGGTGCTTGAGGCCTAGAATCCTGAAGACTGAGGGGACTCTGGTTCTTAGCACCCTGAAACAAAGAGAATCTGTGTACTGGGTTGGGACCTGCAACCTAAAGCAAAGATAGATGAGGGGGGAACAGGTTGGAGGCCTTTACCCTAATGCAGAAGGAGGCCTGGGGCACTCAGTGGGAATGATTGGAAACAGCCTGGGAGACTCAGAGGAGAGAAGGCTTAAGGTGACCTGTAAAGGATTTTTTTAAATATTGAGCTTGTGCTCATTTTTTCTTTGTTCTGATGGCTAAAGAATGCCATAGAGGGTTTTTTTGGGAGAGGGGGTTTTTTGCTTGTTTCTTATCTTAGAAATATCAGGTGAATAGAGTCTGAGTTTTAAATGACACCAAACATCACTTCGCTGGTTTGCACTTATGGCTCAGCAACAGGTCTTTTTTCAGAAAGCTGGAACCTGTCCATTGGGTCACAGCCAAAGATCTCCCGAGCTGATGCTAGTGCATTTCTGGGCTTGCCAAGTGCCTGTTTTAATGGTGCTAAGAGATCCAGGAATTAAAGGAGGAATCTGCACCAAAGAACACAGCTGTGGGGGGAAATGAATGGCCTTTGCTCTGGGCTGGCAGCGGAGTCTTTTTCCATAAATATCAAAGGAATATAGTTTTTGCTTTCAAACATTTCACCTGCACCTCCTAGCAGCAGCCTAAATTCATGCCTGATGTGATTCCCACCTAGCAGAGTTTGACCCGGGGTGAATCTGGCCAGGTAATTGTGACTATTATAGTCCTGGGGGTCTGGGGGTCTGAGGGGATTGGTAGCAGGACAGAACCTTTCCACTCAAGGCTGACTGATTCTATCCTTCTCAGCTCAAGCATAACCAAAAGCTGCAACCACCTGCTGTTTGGCATTCCCTATGTGAGATGAGTTGGTGTCGCAGTTCTGTTCCCAGCAGACAATTGTCCAAGGGAGAAAAACCTCCAGATGAACAGGTGCTTTGAAAGAAAGTCCACACACTGTGTTGAGTCCAAACCCACCCACCCCCCCCGGCGTCTGGCTTTGTTAACAAAGAACTAACATCAGAAAAGTTCAGCCCAAACCTTCTCCTCAGGCTTGGGTCCTTCTTCAAGACTGGTCAGCCCACACCCTAGATCGCAGACAGCCACTTCCACCTCCTTTATATCCAGATGCATAACTATCCATTTGCCTCAGTTAGTCAGCAGAACCTACTTAACTCTTTTTGAGCAGGATTAACTTCTGCTAACAGGATAGGGTTTCCAGGCAAACACTGCCAGCCTGTTACAGTCCATCACAACTGGCACTATAATTGGCATCCTTGGGCACTTTGAGCAAATAGGACAATTGTTGACTAGACCATGAACTGCCCCTCACTCCCTCAAGCTAATTCCTTCAGGTCAGGGTGGGGTAGGTCAGCACAGTTGAAACTTGCACCACTGCTGTCCATAGCTCCCCTATCATCTTGGCAATCCTTCCTCAGCTCACAGTATGATATATAACCCTTTCCCAGAGCTAAATCCATAGGGTATCACCACCATCCCCTATATTTGCCCATTTCCCGTTGCACAAAGGTGGAGGAGCACATATGATGTCATCTGCATATAATCCCAAATCCCTGCCCCTCTGCCAGCAGTGAGGAGGCATTTGTGTGACAAGATTACAGAGATTAGCTCTATTAGCATAAACGACTCCTGGGACTGGCCCTAATCCAGTGAGACATATGCAGTTGCAGCTCACACAGCGGCATTTATTGCCTTTATTGACATGTCCTCCAGGACACAGTTGGGCTGGAGGAGGTTTTTTCCATTGTTTTTAGGTCAGGCCGGGGAACGAACAACCATGTGAAATCTGCAATCATCCTCTGATTAGCCCAGCACCCATTAACGGGATGCTCTCCCAAGGGCTTTTCTTCTCCACTTATTGTTATTTACTGTTCCTCAAATGTTTCAATCCCTCAGTTGTTGTAATCAGAATAGGAGCTTCTTGGAGCAGGGACCTTTTGGCAAGGTCAATTGGGAGCTACATAAATAAGAGAATGTTTTCAACTGCTTGTAATTAAGACTTTGATCCCAAGTCTTCCTTACTCTGGTCTTGTGTTTGGTGCAGGAATAAAGATGGCTAGAGCGGGTACCTTTAAACCACCTTTGTGTTCCACATATTCTTAGGCTGTGCAGTCCCCAACATCATTTAGAGCAGACTCAAGGCTGCTTCAGTTTATGCTCTGCTTTCCATAGCTCCCTGATGTACATTAAGGGAGCACAGCAGGCAATTCCTTCCTGACCCCTATGCCCTGAAGCATGAAACTCACCTACTTATATCTTGATATGTATCAGAGATGGGCCTGAGCTGTGATGTTCATGTCCAGATTTGAATTCTGGGGTGTTCCGTTCAGCCTGTCACAGATGAATGAGCCAGTCTCAAAGTTTGAACCCAGATCCGAATGTCCCCAAAGTGAGGAGTCAAAGTATTGGTTCAGTCCCATCTCCAATGCCTCAGAAGCCTGAAAATAAAAAGCCCATCTCTATTGATTTAATTTGGTTCCATTTGTCAGACATCGATTTCCTCCTCCCCAGCCCATTTCTAATGGAGTTTGGTTTGGTTTGTTCACTCCTTTATCTGTAGCACATTATATGTGGATGCCATCAGCACAACCCTGGGGTCTTGCCTGTGTAAAAAGCTTTTCAGAATACAAGAGAGATGTCCCTTCACATCCAGCAGAGCACTGCATCCCCTAACACCATCCTGTGACATTGGTTCAGTATGGATTCAGCGGAAAGGGGAGGCCTGGTGCTTGGCCTTTTAGAGCCACTGCTCATTCATCTATAGATGAACACTAGTGTTCAAACAGGTCATGAATGGAAATGAATTGGTGGGTTATAGCATAACTACAGATGATATCATAAAACCACACATAACACTACCCAACAGTTCCCCTCCTTACTGGAATTTGGGAAAGGCAGCATCAGGGACAGGAGGCTTTATTTGTATTCGCCAGTCAGGGTTGCTATTTTGCATAGGTAGCCCTAGGTCATAAACTAACCTGCTCTATGGGTTGATGTTTCATCTGGGTCTGAGAATACATCCTTCTAGCTGTTTCCTAATCCAAGTGACGGGTGCTGCCATCTCCCCACTAGCAGCTAGTGTTTTTATTTGCAGAGGAGATAGCAATAGGTGACAAGAATTTGCACCCTGGATGAAATTCACCAGTTAAGTCCCACTTAACCTCTCAAGATAGGACTTAAGTGAGACTTAAATTGGGGTGTCGGCCTTATGCCGGACCCTCCGCATGGGTCCAGAGCTGGTCAGACACAACCATATCTGGTGGCCCCTAACATCAAACTGTGAGCAGAAACAGCTGCTCTGCCTCTTTGCGCGTGGAAGCCCATTCCCTTGACATGTTGTCACATGCTTAGCCACCTGCTACACATTCAAGGCCACATTCTCAAACATGGTCATGGCGCCATGACAATATGTGTGCAAATCCTGCCTGTGTGCATACAACTGGGGTAATTGCACATCACAAAGAGAGGAGTTTTGCATGCACACTGCCTGGTTCGCATGTACAACAGGATCACTTGCACTGTTAGTAGCCTCCATTATTTGTGACCGAAGCCGCATTGTGCTAAGAATGCTAAGAAACAATCCCTGCCCCTAAGAGCTTGCAATCTAAACAGACAATACAAAAGGTGGGAAAATAGACATAAATTCTGTAAAAGAGACTGTAAATTCCTTAGTCAGGGATCATCTTTCTCAGGGGTGCCCAGCCTGTGGCTCCGGAGCCACATGCGGCTCTTCAGCAGTTAGTATGTAGCTCCTTGTACAGGCACCAACTCCGGGGCTGAAGCTACCGGCATCAACTTTCCAAAGTGCCAGGGGTTGTTCACACTCCACTCCACCCCTTCCTGCCCCCTGAGCCTGCAGTGCCCTCGCTCCTCCCCCTGCCCCACCCAGAGCCTCCTGCATGCCACAAAACAGCTGATCGGGAGGTGTGAGGAGGGAGGTGGAGGTGCTGATCAGCAGGGCTGCCAGTGGGTGGGAGGCACTGGGAGCAGGGTGGGGAGCTGATTGCTGGTGACATACTACTGCAGTTCTTTGGCAATGTACATTGGTAAATTCTGGCTCCTTCTCAGGCTCAAGTTGGCCACCTCTGATCTTTTTGTTCCGTGTTTGTACGGTGCCAGTGGGGACCTGGTTCCTAACGCTGTCTCTGAGGCACTGGCACAATACAAATAATCTAACAGTGAGAGGTATGTGGTCACATTTAATGAGTGACTACAGAACACCGCCAAGGGAAATGATTTGTCTAAGGTCATACATCAGGCAGAGCTGGGAAGGGAACCCAGGTCTCTTGATACTACAGTAACTTTGTCACCTTGTTGATGCTGGCAGAGGATATCAGCTTGCTTTCAAAGTCCTGCGTGGGTGTCACTAATTCATTGGACCAACTAGGTTCCTTTCCTGATTCCAGCTTAATGGACCCAAATGGGAAAGAGAAGGCAGCAGATGTAGTTCATTTCCCACCAGAAAGGTTGGGCATCTCCCCTACATAGCTTTACTGACTCACACCCAGTCTTTTCCCTGGCCTGTCTTATCTGCGTTCCTCAGCAGGTGTCCGCTCCCCAGGAGGTGGGGCAGCACAGCTGATGGAATGTTATCTATTCTCAGTTGCAGTGGAAAAACACTTGGGCTAGTGAGGTGTCGAAAATGCCTGTCTGCAACTGCCATGGGCCGAGCAGAACAGCTGTTCCGGGGAAACGCTGGAGGAGCTTTGCTCTGAAACCAACGCATCCGCCCCGGTGTGCTTAACCAATAATGTGGGATTACATCGCACCAGGCTATGGCCTGGTATGCAGTGCGAGCCAGAAATAAAACTGTTTAGATAGCAACCAGGAGAAATAGTAACAGCAAGCTAAGTGAGGTGTGTCATCTTCTTTTTTTTAAAAATAATCTATTTTGTTTTTGAAGGGCTTTGTTTACATTTCCAGAGATTTTTGGTTGCAATGTCAATTTCACAGGCTGTGTCCTGGAACCTAAACATGCTTTACTCTCATCTGAGTGGCTTTGCAAACAGCGTTAGCCACGCAACCTAGCCCTTCACAAGTTCCGCCCCATATATACCAGAGGTAGTTTTATTATTAAACATTTAAATACAGTCACGGATGTACGGCAGTCAGACTATGGTAACAAAGGCCATAAAAGTACCTAAAACAGATACAGCTGGTGTGGTAGTACCTAACGGCCTCAGCCAAATTGGGCGCCATTGTGCTAGGTGCTGTACAGACATGTTATAACTGACAGTATCTGCCCCAAATAGCTTGCAGGTTTTATTCCCACTTTACAGATAGGAAAATGGAGTCAGCAAGGTTAAGTGACTTGCCAGAGTCACACATTGGCCAAGCCAGGATTAGAACAGTAGTGATCCTAGTGGCTAGTTTTGCAGTCTGACCACTAGACAGTTCAAATACTTGCTCTGAGACTAACTCACACTCTCATAAAATACACAGGGCCAGTTCAAGGGTTGGGCGCGCAGAGCCCCTGCCATGCGCACTGTGCCACTGGGCTTTTTTTTTTGGATCTGCTCCACTGATTCCCCAGCTGGGGGAGGGGGGAAGGAAATTGGTTGGTTGGTTTGGTTTTTGCTTGACCACTTTGGGGCAAAACCGCTAGATGTGCTCCTGATAATATGTTCTTGATACTGAAAAATTGTTTGACCAATAAATTTGCCATAGGCATTCCATAGTCAAAATAAGGCAAAGTGGGGCTATTTTTTAAGATCATAGAGAAAAGTGAGTCCAGAGTGAAAGAGCCTGCCCTGTGCTAGCAGGATGAGAGGTGAGTAAATGGGACAGCAAAGGGATCAGAACTGATTCCGTATGAAGACATACAATAGTGATACTATTTAAAGTGGCTTTTCAACTGGAGATCTCAAAGCACTTTACAAAGGAAGGTAAGGGTCTCTGTCCCCATTTAGCAGATTGGGAACTGAAGCACAGAGAATGACTTGCCCAGGTCACACCGCAGATCAGTGGCAGAGCTAGAAACAGAACTCAGGTCACTTGACTCCCATTCCAGCTCTTTCCATTGGCCCACACCGCCTCCTTTCTTATCCATACCGAAAGATTAGTATTTTCCACCTGGCAAGGAGCCCGCATAAAGCACTAGGAGAAAATCTTGAACTCAATTTCAGTCCCTGCCTGCAACCACTCACGCTTTAACAGATATCCCCATCCCCTGAATTTGTCATGGCTCTTTGGGAATTAAGTGACCCATCTTTCAGAAAATGCTGGATTCTTCATCAACCCACTGGGGGAAAAAATGAGGTCAGGACTCACAGGGGCTGACTTATTGACTGTGTGTAATTAGATACGGTTTAACAAACAAACAGTCCAAATGATGCATGATCCTGTGGTTTCAATGTAATAGGAAATATGAATCACCCAAAGATATTTATAAAGGCCCATGTCGTTCTCACAAATCCCATCACACTGGGCTGTGTCAGAGGCTCATGCTTTACCCCTGCTATCCACTACAGTGGCTAAAGAGAGGGATGGAAATTGTTGCAATGGACCATATGATCACATTGCCATAGGGAAAAGAGGGGAATCCAGAGGGAGGAATTTAGGGGGGTTGGTTCCCCCCACCTTTTCTTGCTATCTTGTTACTTCTCCAAACAACCCATCTGTGTCTCTCACAGTGCAAAACAGAAAGACAAGGGAGCTAGAACTCGGCTGCATACACTGTGACTATAGCAGTCACATGCAACTGATTCCTCAGTGGCTTTTCTCCATTGAATTGTCACGGCCGAAAATGTCCTGAATCAGCACCAGCTGGCTGGAAAATGAATGCTGTGCTATGCACTCCTCTCCCTGACCCCCTGCCCACAAATAGCTAGAGGTTTCCCCATCCCCCTACTCACCACTGGCAGGGAATTAACAATCATTGGAAACATACCAAGGCTGCAGCCATGCCCAGAACAGGCCAAATGGTACAGCAGGCCAAATGGAACAGGCCAGCAGATAGGAACGTAAGAAAAAAGAATTATGGGTGAGATTTTCAGAAGAGACTGAGGGAGGTGGGAACCCTAATCCCATTAAAATATAAGGTGATTTGGGCACCTAACTCCTTTGAAAATCACACTCAGACTGCAGCTCAGATTAAAAGACATAATAAATTAAAATGCCCTTTGGTCTCTGTAGCAATCATACCGCAAGCTCTAGAATAAGCTTCCAAGGAAGGTTGTAGAATCCCCATCATTGGAGGTTTTAAGGAGTGTTTAAGGTTGGACAAACACCTGTCAGGGATCGTCTAGGGGGTTTACTTGATCCTGCCTCAGCAGAGGGGGCTGGATTTCATGACCTCTCAGCCAGACTGTTCTACGATTCTGTCATTTTATAACCTTTCTGACTTCAGAGCTCTCCTCACCTGTGGCAGTTTTTTTCTGTACTGACAATACTGTTACTTTTAGATAACCCAAAGTGTGTGCTGGGTGTTTTATAAGGCAAACAGAAAGACTTTTCTGAATCCAAAGAACTGGCAAGCTCAGTCACCAATCCCAAAATCTGGGCCATGCAGATCTTCTCTTATGCAGAGCCATAGCTGACGGCCTGTCCCTATGTCTATAAGGAGTCCTGACCTAAAACAACAAATGAAACCCTAAGGAAGGGCTAGATTGAGATACCCTTATTCACACTGAGTAGAACCTTACTTTTCAAGTCATCAGACTGAAATGAAAGGGTCTGTGTGGGGAGCAACATGCTAGTACTCAGCCTCAGTAAAAGTTTCAGAATCTAGTCTACCCCGGAAAGTTACGCCAGTAAAAGGCAGAGTGTGAATTTAAATCACTAGAGTTACCTGGCTATAAATCCCCCTGCAGACTCTCTTTTCACAGTGCCTTCTTCTGGTTTAGTTCATAGGCTTTTGGAAGTAGTTCAAGTTAAGCTGCAGAAAGCCCCTCATTCTGGACTTCAGACTTAGATCAGCTTAATGACATTGCTCAGGTCTGGGAAAAATGTCATGCCCCATGTGGCGTAGTTAAGCTGACCTAAGCCCAGGTGTGGATGCCATTAGGCTGGTGAACAAATTCTTCCACTGATCTAGCCTTTCAGAGAAGAATTTGCTACAGAGACAGAAAAACCCCTTCTGTTGCTGTAGGAAGTGTCTGCACGATAGCAATTTAACCACACTGGTATTTTGATACCAGCATAACTGGAAAACTCTCCCATGTAGGCAAGCCCTAAGAGAACAGAAAACCACCCCTCTGAGGAACAAAGGAGCCAAAACGGGGCACTTTCCCAGCCTTTAAGAAAATTAGAACAGGAAAAGCTACAAGTTTAATGTCCCTCCCTCTCCCTTCCCCCCGAGCCCCAGCCTCAGTTGCTCAGCAACACTGCCTTGCAAACACAACTCTTAAAAGGTCAGGGTGCAGTACCCATCCTGAGATGATTTAAAGTCTCATAAGCCGAAATCAACAAGGCCTGGAATGGACCCAGTTCTTGTTGGTGTATCGAGTCAGGGCAGGCCATGCAGCAGGAGTCGACTGGTCGCATGCTAATGGATTGGTGCCCTGGCTGTCTCTACTGCCCCAGTGGGGCTGCAATTGCCAGCACCACTCAAATTGATGTGGCGTTCCAGGTGTGTCTATTTATAGCAGACACTGCTGAGCATCAGGAGAGTTTTCAGGATGGTGCTGAAATGTTATGGAAAACTGCATCCTTCCGTCTATGGTGAACAGCTGAGCTTAGTACCCCCAACCACTCAGCAGCCACTATCACAGCTTCAGGGCTGCAGCATAGATGATCAGCACTTCAGACTTCTCTGACCCACCCACCCCAGGCAAGAACTGGTGGATCCAGATAGCTATGTCCTGGCCCCTGGCCAGTCCTGACTCATACTACGCCCCTGCTACCTAGACACCGCCCAGGCCTCAGCACAAGGAGCTCCTAGAGTTGTGCTCTGGAGCACACAGGGAGTGAAAGCCCCCTGCGCTGGATCCTAAGGCTGGGCACTTCTTGAACAGGCAAGTAGGTGATGCTGCACGCAGAAACCCTCGGCTTTGTTCCATGCTTTGTTGGGAGCCAATCAGGTTTAAGTTGGATTTAGGAGGGGGGTTAGGCTGAATCATGGCTTAAGTTCTACTGTAGATTCTAAGGCACCAAAATCTTCCAAAATCCCCTCCAATCTCATGAGATCTGCTGCTCTGGTGAGATTTCGGCCACCTTTGGTCCATGCTTGATGCCCAAGGCAAGCTGCATTTGAAGCTCAGCTAATTCATTGGTGGACAGTAAGCCATGTTAAGCAATGTTATCAGACAGCACAGCAGTCATAGATTCAGTCAGGAACAAGCTGTGACACTACTGCTTCTAGGCCCTGGAAGAGGTCAGCGGCGGGACTGCATGGGAAAATTCAGCTGCCATTGCCAGCATCTGTGTAGCAGAAATCTGAATGCTTAAAAAAATCCCATTGGCAGCCATATACAGTATTTCAGATATGATGGTGGCTTAAAATTAGCACTGGGTGAGCATACACAGCACAGATCAATGTTTTTCTACATCACAGTCACATTAGCTTATTTAGAGCTCTTTCCCTATCTCCTTCCCAAGACACACCTGCTGGTTTGCACCCCTAGCTCCCAATGACTTCAGCTGAACTTGTGGTGATGCTGCGTTTCTGAAAAATCAGGTCCTTGCTGAATATAGACCCTCCTGCTTCTCCATTGAGCCCACCATCAATCGGGCTATTCTCAACAGAAACCTAGAATTCAAGGGATCAAGGATCCAGTTTTGCCAATTCCCAAGCACCTTCAGCTTTCATTGAAGCCAAGGTGCTGAATGCTCTCAGTGCAGGAATGAGTCTGAACTGTGATTGTTGTGCACACTGTCCAATCAAACTCCTTTTGCTGCTTTCCAAATTATAGGACATCTTTGTCAAGCCAATGTGACGGTATGTTTCCACTAGAAATAACAACACAAAAAGAGAAGCATTTATCCAAGCCCATCTTCTCTTGCCCTCATTTGAATGTTGATAGCTCACGTGCTTTGGAACCTGCATCTGACCCACCCTGATTCTGGTTTTGAAGAGCTAAAGATGCAGATAAGTGCTTAGAAGGAGCAAGTGCCTCCTTGTGGAACTCCCATTGAAATTAAGGTGCTTTGGAAAACCCCATTTTCTATCTGCATCTCTAGGCCCCTAAATATCTTTAAAAATTGGGTCCAAAATGCCTTGCCCAAGGTCATACGTGAATCTGTGGTGGAGCAGGAATTAACCCAGGTCTCCAGAGTACCAGGCTAGTGCCCTAACGACTGCATTATGCTTCCTTTAATCGGCTACCTTTCAGACCAGTGCATCACAGATCACATTACACATTTGAGAATAAAGTGTGGAATCTACCAAACAGAAAATTAGGAGTATTCTTACAGAATTATGTAATACTTGTTAGGCTTCATAAGTCTAACAGCTGCCCAAGCTAATATTCTACTAGAACATATATAATGTACTGCATTAGTTCACAATGCAATTATAGAATAAGATACGGAAAGAAATCAAGCTGTATAGGCAAGGTTTTCAAGTGAGATTTGAAGAAGGCTCAAGAGATGCAGGGAGGCTGTTTGAAATGACATGAGTGGCGGGGGCAAAGGTGCTTTCACCACCATTAATAAGATTGTGAAGGAAGGAACCCAGAGAAGCACAGGCTGTACACAAGTGCTGAGGTGCAGAAAGAGAGAGAGAAGGGATCTTTACTATTCATGAGCGCACCTGCAGAACATGTACTCGAATATAGCCCCTGACTCTCAAGGCAGACACTGTCTCCATTCCATTTCTACCCCATTTCAAATAAGAGCGGGCAAGTTGCACAACATTACAATGAATAAACCCTGCATAGCACAACAGTAATGAAGGTGATTTCATGAGGAATATACAAGCTACATTTGTTGGGGGGGAGGGCAGAAGCCATCTCTGCTTGCACATATTATTTTGTGCTTTTTGATTGTCCATTTACTGACAGGTCGACTGCAGCAAACCACTGGTGGTAAATTACTTACATGACCTTTCCTGTTTGATGACATTACAGCCAGTATGTCAGTTACCCAGAGCTCAAATATAATTTCATTTATGTCACCCATCATCAACATCCTGCAAAGGTGCTGACAGCTTTTAGTATTAATGCTACTGTAATCAAACATTGAAGCAGAGTTGCTGGGTGGAAGGTGGATACTTATTTAAAGGCTTAGAGCATACTACCATTTTAAGTTAGTCCACAATGTGTCCAGAGCCATACTAGACAAATGAGAACAGTCACCCACAATGAATCACATCAGTAACAGTGTCTTATTTTTATATTTCTTCAAGATGCACATTTTTTCCCCATCCTGTATCTAACTAGTAGCCTAGGGATCATCAGCTGGAACACACAGCTAACTCACCCATCTGGCATTGGGTACATCAGTGGCAAGTTGTAACTCCTGTGTTTGTTACCTCATCCTTCCAACCTAGCCCAACTCTCTGCATCATCCTCCTATTGCAAACTACCTGCCTCACAGGCTGTGACCTCTCTAAGGCAAGGACTGTCCTCTTTGCTCATTGTCCACAGAGTGCCTAATTCAACCAGGCCCTGATCCCTGACTTGGTCTCCTAGATGATACAGTAACACAAATAATCAATAATAAGTTAAACAGCTCCAATATCCTGTCACTAACAGCTGGATACATCGGAAGAAAATGCAACATGTCTAACCCCGGGTACCAAATCTAGCTGTGTGATAACATACCATGGGGAAGAGGAGTTCCTCCTGACCCCTGCCACTGGTCAGCTTATCACTGAAAAATGAGGACTGGTAACTGGGGTGGTGTAATTGCAGATTTCATTCTTCAGATCAGGATTTAACCCATTTTTTAAAAGATCTCACACATTATGCATTATTTCTTTAATTCCTTCTCACTCTTAGATATGCTTTTATTCTCCTTATCCTCTGTGGTAGAGTTATGTCTTTGCTTCCCTCTCTCCCCCCCAAAAAAAGCAAAACAAAAATGTGCTTCTCTGCAAGCTCCATTTTCAAAGCCAAAGAACATACGGTTTTCAGAGCTAGCAGGAGGAAAGAAACTCCTTACATGGTTTCACTCCTGGGCTAGAGGAAGGGGCTGACACTTTGTCATCTTTAAGAGCTGTTCTCGGCAGCCAGGAATTGGCAGGGTTATACTGGCAAGCATCTCATGCAGAGGCTGCTGATCAAGAAAAGCATTGTCCTTGCAGACTAAGCAAGCTAATGTGCACAAGGGAAAATTCATCTGAAGCTTCATTTGAGGGGGAAAGAGGAAAACTTGTTTTGTCAAAGTACCAGTGACTCCTTCCTGCAGTTTTGCATGATCAGTGAAAGACTCCTACTTCAGTTTCACAATCCTCCCTTTGCTTGCATCTCAGTCCTTATAAGCTCAGACTGCATGGATTCCTTGCGTCACGGATGTCTGCTACTGACCACAACTATGTATAGCAAGTAGAGAAATTATGCACATTTATTACCTCATTATAAACACTGGCATGAGACAGTGATGGTATGGATGGAAAATGTTTGGCGTATATTAAGTTCAGCCAAGCGAAAGAACATGTATTCATGCGACTACAACAGCATGATCAACCGAGAGAAAAAGCATTCTTGGGTATCTTTTCTCATGGATTCATCAGAAGTGTTTATAAAGCTCTATTTATTAATATGACAGAAGGTAAAAATAGTGCTTAACACCCATTCATTTTCTGTGAGCAAGAAGTTTGCATGAGTCACCTAAACCTTTTATAACTATGGCTAGAACTAATTTATTTGCTCATGCCTAAAACCAAACACCTTATGGGCAAAATTCTCCTTTCAATCCACAGAGAATCTTGACTCAAATACTCTGCTCTCCCTCCCAGTAGGAACTGTCTATATGCAGGAATCAAGAGCACCCACTGTTATAAGAGACTGCTGACCTGTACCTAGATAGTAGGAACTATGCAGCAACACCAGAACCATTTTCACTTCTACAGAATGTTCTAACTCAAAGTTCTGGGTAGTGCTGTGCAGAAGGTATTGCCTGGCAGCCCACCAGTGGCAGGGGGAACATGGGGTATTGTCCACCTTTGTTTGGGCACCTCAAACACCACAGGCCACTTGTAACTGGAGATACACAAGCCTTGTCTCCACTAGGAAAAGTCTGCAACCATTTCCTACCATTGCTAACACCGACACAACTCTACCAGCATGAGCAATGTTGGGAGCTCGTGGCCCTTGGCCTTTTAAGCACTGTGTCATTGAACCCAATTTAGAGCAGCTCTAATTGGCACAGTCCTTAAAATGCCAGCGGCATCAGTACCCTAGCGCTCCCAATATCACTAGCACCACTGCAGTTTAATCCTTTGGTTGAGGTTTGGACATATCTGCCAGAAATATCAACACAAGAAGTGGCAAGGGATTTTGGGTGCCTATTTTGAGACACTCCAAAGGGGCCTGACGTTCAGAGAGTGCTGAGCACCCACTCTCTGAAAATTCAGCTCCTTTCAAAATGTCTCAAGTCAAAAAACTGAGGATGCAAATTTACTAGTTACATTGAAAATCTTGGTCCATCTAGATAAATCAGCTAGGCTGCTTTAAAAATCTCAACCTATATGCTAAAAAAAGAAAGACACTAAACACTAGGGACTCGAGACAGAGCTGTGCTAAGCAATAACTCACTTGCCAAATTGACTACAGTTGCATTTTTAAATCACTTTGTGCTAAATGGTCCCACTATGTGTAACAGCAATGCCTTCTTATTATGCAAAGAGTGAAAAGCTGAGCCCATTGAACCCAAAGAAATATTGCTAAATGGAAAAATAAATCTTTCCATCTTCTGCTTGCCCAAGTGATCTATGACTGTCTTCTTAAATGTGTAATTTTTCACTTTAATAATCTAAGATCAATTAGTTAATGCTAGTTTTTCCACAGTAGAAGCACATTTCTTCCCTATATTGGCAAGTAACTACTAAATTAATTAATTTAACAAAGACAGATCCAGATCGTATGTTGACATTCCTTGATAGGTCTGTTTAAGTGAAGCCCCTACTGCTGTTTAAATGTAGTTTTAGTATTTAATTCCTTGCTTCCTTAAACTGCAGCATTAAACTAGTGCATAGTACTGCACATTGTAATTGTGCTCAGTTTCAGAATTTGTCTAATAATATTGTGTCAACACACAATATGACAGAGCGATGCAAAATATCTTAAGGGACACTGTATGAGAATACTACAAACTCATGTAATAGACTCATTGAAAAACATTGTTAACAGTGAAAGTCCTACCAAAATAAATGGTCTTGGCAGGCAAGTGGAGCAGGCACTATTTAGTTATGAAACGAAAATCTAAAATATACTCAAGTTTCAATGGGTATTTATTTTACAACAGGCCTAGGTTGTAAACAGTTTTATTTCAATAAAACAAAATTGTCATTCAATGGAGTTATATAGTGAAGAAAAATCCACTCTCTCCCCTGTTGTAAAAGCCTCCTAATTGAAGGCTATCCTTAAATCAATCATTAGAGAATTAATATACTTTTCTGCTTTAGTTCAGTCGGTTAAATTGGTCAACAATGGGCAGTGACTGATTTCATGAACATTAAGTGCTTCTTTATGAAACATGTAGGATTTAATCCTGTATGCTGTAGCTACGTAGGTTTTTTTATGGCAGTGTGACTTCAGCTTCAAACTATTCCAGTATCTCACTGGGTAGCCCACTGTACACAAATGTAGGTTTCTATTAAAAGCAAATCTTTCCTAAGTAGCTATTGCTGGATTTTTCCTTCCAGCCTAGGGATTAAAGGGATTCTGCCTTCACAACAAAGACCTCTAGGGTGACCAGATGTCCCGATTTTATAGGGACAGTCCTGATTTTTGGGTCTTTTTTCTTATATAGGTTCCTTTTACCTCCCTCCCCTTGTTCTGATTTTTCACATTTGCTGACTGGTCACCCTAAAAACCTCCAATGGATTAAATAAAAGAAAGTGATGACTCAAGAATGCTATGGCAAAACTTTGAGATGTTCAAATGCAGCACTGCTAACGAGAAGAACATTTGTCAGGTCATTCATGTTTAGTATGAGCATATTGAAATCATAGATGTCCACAGCAAGTTTTCCTCTGGTTCAAAGAGAGGAGATTTAAGTATACAGTGAAAGTGAAAACTTCCAGTCGGAAAAAAGATTTTTAGGTTCAGATTCAAGTGGTTGATATTTTAGTTCCTTTCCCTCACAATTACCTGACAGCTTGCTATTTTTATTTGTGGCTGTTGTTGGTTGGTTTGGTTTTTAGTATAATCATAGCTTGCTTCCCTTCTCACTTAATCTTCTCATTCCCTCCCTCTGCACACAAAACACGAGACATTTTACCACATGGGAAATGTCTCCTGTAAATGCTGACATTTTTAAATTGCGCTCTAGTTAAGTACCACAGAAGGTAATAGTGGCCAATGCAAGTTAGGTGATACCATCCAGAAAGAATTAATGCATTTTTTTAAAAAAAAAGTCAAGTATTTCTTTTAGGAATTTGCAGAGACTGTTGCTAAAGAAAATTATGTATTTATTTTAAAAAATGAACTGAAGTACAATTTTAGGAAATATTTATTCATTACATTTACACACAAAGTTTAAAACTGGCTTATTTCAAAAGTGTTCCTTCACAAAGAAAAAAATGTTAAGTTCACATGCACCTTACTGTTTTCTACATTCGCCCCCATATTACACCTCCTAACATTTACAATAATAGAAAGGCTAACCTGTAAATGCTTTAGACATAGACATTTAGTATGAACAGCTGCAGAAGAAACCCTGATTAGTAATTTGATTTCACTGAGACAAATGTAGGCTCGTAAAATAATAAGGCACAGTTCTGTGAACAGGAAACATGGCTTGTTCTTTCAGCAACACAGACTTCAACTAGGTGGCTAATTTTTAAGGGTGTTATTTGGTGTAAAGTAAATGCACCCCGTTTAAATGCAGATAGAACAATGTTCTCCTATACAAGACTGTTCTGAGGAGCCAAGTGTTTTGCATATTATGGTGGGAGTTGTAATTAGAAGCTATATTTAATAGGACATCAGAAGAGTTTTATACCAGACTAATAAGGGTTCTTCTAAGGGAAGTATGATTGATATATATATATACATACACACACACACACACACAGACACGTATATACACAAACACATGTATACATAAGTTTAATCTCTCTGCCTCCTTATTAAAAAGAGCAGCATGATAAAATCATTAAAAAGAGCAGGGGTACACCCTGTGTATCAGAACTCAGAGCCCAATTTTCACAATTGCAGAGCACCCAAAATTCCTATGGAAGTTTGAGAGCTGTAGGTGCACAGCAGCTCAGCCAGGCCAAGTGGGGGAAATCAGACCCACAGGTCTGTCTATTACAAAAAAGTTTTGGGTACACACCCTCTGTCTTTAATCTTGTTACATAATGCATCAATGTACTGCAAATATTTCCATATTATTTTGGCTCTTCACTTCCACTATTGGATTAAAGACTTTGTCAGGCAAGGAATTGGCATCTCTCATTTTCGACACAGAGCTTTGGGTGCAGAATCAGCCTTTTGCTTGTATGGCTGGGATTAGTAAGACACTGCTGAGGTCATCATGTATGTGTTTCACAACCAAAATAGCCATTACTAATGGGTGGGTAGATGGTGGTGGTTTGTAGTGCATATCTTTTTAAAGGGCCCAGGGTTTATTCAGAGGTAGTTTTCAGTGGATCACTGTAAAGAAGCACCAGTAGTGTCAATTTACCATTAAAAAGATACTAGATTTTTTTTTTTTTACCGGCTCCAAGTCCAAAGGGATCACAGTCAAAGTGAACTATACCAGATTTTGACTAACAGACCCACAGTTCCACACAAATTCTCTCAGAATGCAAACCCCCTTTAAAAATGCCTTCCAATTAGTTTAGATTCTTAAATTGTCACTAGACTAGAAGTCTCTCTCAAACTAGGTAAGAAGAAAAAACAAAAATTCTAATAATAACTGCAGCATGTGAAAATGACAACTGTATGGAATGATCAATATAAATGTGAAAACAACACTTTTTCAATAATCAGTATTAGTAAGAACAAACCTATTAAGGAACATAACATAACCTTGAGTACTAAATGGAGGTTGTGTTTAAATGTTTGTGTTTTATCCTAATCTGTAATGGAAGATTAATACTCCACTGCCCACCTGACTTTTAAAATAGAACCACGTTTATCCTTGTATCTTGGACAGTCATATTAAGTTTGCCACAGTGTAAAAGTAAACAGTTGTATGTCATATGTGGTGCTTATGTCTTATTATTCAGTAATTTAAATTAAAAATATTGCTAAACTACATTGCTACAATCCACACTTCTTAAAATTGGATTTAAAACCACACAGTAAACAGCCCGTGTTATTTACAATACAGAGACTACATTACGTGTTGTAAAACATAATGAACCTTATAAGGAAGTTTTAAAAATGAAGTTTGGACTAATCCATTAAAAATTCTTAGAAATTTAATGTTACGGTTTTACTATAAACCTCAATAAATTACATTTGTTTTGTGTTAGAGTCAGAGGTGAACATGATTTAAATTACAGTAGAACCTCACTAATGCCTGGGAGACCCACTGGGATCTTGCTGATTTGCAAAATAGAGAAAACAACAGAGGACAATGCACCAGTACCAACAAAAAGCTACTTTTTTCCATTTTAAACACACTTAACATACTAGGTGATCTGTTTTTCCTTATCTGCTATGTCTATACAGACAAAGGCCCTTATCCAACAAGGTACCTAAGCATGTTCCTGATTTTAAACATGTGAGTAGTCCTAGTTAAACGGGACTACTCACGTGCTGAAAGTTAGGCATGTGATTAGGTACGTTGCGTAACTGGGGTCAAGGTGAACACGTTTCTGGTAAAAGCAGTGGTGTTTTTTCTGCCATTTGTTATATTTCCTGCTTTATAACACACATTTCAAATGACAGCATTGAATCTATACAAGAAGTGTAACATTAGAGGCCATCTAAACTGGTAGCTACGGTATTCTTGGTTATTAGGAGAAGTGACGCTAAAATACTGCATGAAACAAGATTATTTTAATAGATCAAAAACCTCTGGCATCCAGGACCATGTTCATTGCTCTCTAGAGCAGACACTTGTTTTCTACTGTGTATATGGTGCCCTAATCCTTAAAGGGAATTTATAGGTGCTTTCATAATATAAATAGTAATAATGATAATTTGTCCTCATAAACATAATAGTCTCTTTTTCATTTGTCTTGAATATTCTTCCATGGCTCCTGTGGTGTTTCTCCAAAGATTTCATTCGCATTGTGCAAATAATTACTCTTGCTTCTGAATATGCTCCATATGTATTCAATTCAGCTAAAACCATAGGCATCTTATAGCACTTATTAAAGTGTGCTTGCTTGACTTTCCATTCAACTAAAAAATTACTTTAGCCAGCCATTTGAGGAAGATTGCTATAAAGTGCAACATGACCATATAAGGACCACATGTAGTGGTATTTGAGACATATTAACCAATGTATGGATAAATGCTAAGCTGCATTACTTTGAGTTAATGTGATTATTAAGTTTCTTGAAGAAAAATTACAACAAAATGTAAAAGACCATGTACTGTAGAACCCTTAATATAGCCAACTTCCTGGGGTGGGGGGGGAGTCTGGAATATAGAGATTAGAATAGATATATATCCAATTTGTGCTCTGCCTTCTTGAATTTTTACAATGGTATTCACCAAACAGTTTGAGGGCATTTGCCACCACCACTGAGCCTGATCCAAAGCCCCATTTTGCCTAATTTTGGTCCTGACCCTGAGGTATACTGACAAACTTGCAGGACTGGGCCTTTTATCAAACATTTTACGGATAAATACAACTAAATGCAACAGAGCAAAAAATGCATTTCCGTCTTCTCAGAAAGAGTCTGAGATTTAGCTGTTTGGTCAATATATCTTGCAAATCACACCAGTAATTCCTTTGATTATGTAACCAAGCGTTTCCCTGTTTTAACATAAAACCTGCTCTAGAGAAACTTGTTAAATTTAAAATGCTCTGCTTGTAAAAGCTTTAAAATTGTATTTAAAACTCTGTTCAGACACTTCGCAAGGGATCAGATGTTTTTGTAACTGAATCCTCCCGGACCATGGGGCTCTGAGGAGTAACAATCTTGACAAGTTGTGCTGCTGTCTCTATTGGTCATAACAACGTTTCACATTCTTGCCAGGAGGGGAGAGAGAGAGAGAATATATCTGAAGCATTCAAAACAGCATCTGAGGCATCTCATTCTTTCAGCCACCTGCGAGGCCACTGCTAGAAACAAAGCAACTCTCCCCCCATACAAACTTTCATTTCAATATTAAATTTATTATTCTTTACCAAATCTGACAATTTGTGTTTAAAAAGATTTCAGGCCACTCTTTCAGTGACTAGTCTCTTGTCTCACACATAACCTCTGGTTACAGTCCTGACCCTTAAAAATTCTACTTATCTAGCAAAAAGGAGTGACTATTTTTAAAAGGATTTCAATGTTATTCAGTGGAATTCCCTCTGCAGGACAGAAAAAAAGATTTTAAGAGGCCAGTACTGTAAACATAACTCTAATGGCAAGGGTATTTTATTTTGGCTAGGCATATTCATTTTGGGAGGCACAGGGAAAGAATCAGTTAGCAAAAGTGTACATTAAATTTAAGTCAAAACAATGTTTTCAATAGCCCTGAGCAAATTATACTTCATGTTATGGTCCAGTTCTGCTCTTGTGCACGCTGCAACTCCCATTGACTTCAGTGGGGGTAGTGAGCGCATTTCCCAGTACAGAAGTTGATCATAGCAGGTCTGCGCACAACTGATGTGTCCCTAACTACGTGTATGCTCCTTTGAAAATCTCAGCCTAAGAAGTTTAGGAATGCAGCAACTTGGATCCCTATATGCCAGGAGCCCTCCAAAATGTGTAAGGGGAAGGCATTCTGTAGGGAAGCCAAATCATTCAAATCTAAATTTGCAATTGGCAAGCAACAGTCTCACTTTTTTGATTAAAACACCTGTGCTCTTGACAGTAAATCTTTAAAATTTTATCTAAATTTAAAGAAGTTCACCTGGGGATTAATTGAAAGCAGAGCTCATTCTGTCCAACAGAATACAATTTTAAATCCTTTTTTCTTGCTGTCTTGTGACAAAGCATTTGCTATCTAAAACTGTCCTGATAAGAACTGGTTTGATCCTTTTTTAAACAGTGCTATTAAACTCAACTGTTAAAGCATGTAATCTCACTGACCAGAACAGATGTGTTGACCTATCAAGTGATGTAATATGCACGACACTGCAACTGAAACAACTTGATAAAACAATTAGCCCTTGAAGTGTTTATATTTTGATTCATCTTTTTTTATACAAGATTTAGCATTTAATGAAAAGTAAATCCATTAAAAACTTCTGCATTTCACCACCTGGCACATTTCTAGCAGATAATTAAAATACAAGGTATGTATTCTGGGAATACATCATTTTCTATTAACTGACCAGTTTTGGTAGCACAGTGCACAGCGGTATACTGCCATTTGATTCAGATGTTAAATTCGCCCTCAGTTTGTTTGCCACCCCAACGACTGGAGGCAACTTAGAACCTATCCCTGGGAAGGAGCTTGTGTAGTTAGATATCCGTTTACCCACGCTTTTATCAGTACTGGGTGGTTTGGGCATTCGCTTACAAATCCATGGGTGTCTTAAAGCTTGACTTGGAGTCATGCGCGCAGAAGGATCCCAGTTAAGACAATCTTTTAAGAATTCTATAAATGAGGGGTCATCACAGCCTTTCAATGCTGTCACCCAGTCTTTGTTGCCTGGCGCACCACGCATTTTACCCCTGCGTGATCGACTGCCATTGAGGATCACTTTCCCATCTGTATGGGTAGTTGCAGTGCAGTAGCGAGGATGACCCTTGGAGTTGAAGAAGTTTTTGGCTCGCTTGGATTGATCCAAAAGCTTCTGAGGTGGCATTCCAAGAAGCTCCATCATACAAGCCAGTTGGTCTCCCTCATCTTCTCCAGGAAAAAGAGGATATCCAGTCAACAGTTCCACCAGAATACAACCAAAACTCCACATGTCTATGGGCATCCCATAGCGACTTCCCAGAATGACCTCTGGGGCCCTATAGAATCGAGACTGAATATACGTGTAGACTCTTTGGTGCTCAAAGCAGCTGGACCCAAAATCAATAACCTTGATGCCACTCCGCCCTTGCTGTTTTAGAAGTATATTTTCTGGCTTCAGGTCACAATGTATGATTTTGTTTTTATAAAGAGCCTCCAAACATTGTAATATAGAGTGGGCAAACTTGCGTACCAGCTGTACACTGAACCCTTGAAATTTATTTCTTTTGATCAGCTCATACAGGTTCATGCTCAGGAGCTCAAAGGTCATACATATGTGGTTCCGAAAGGTGAAACTTTCTAGCATGTGAATAACATTCATGCTGCCAGTTTTATCCTGTTTCTTGAGATGCTCCAAAATCCGAATTTCTTCTGCTGCTTGACGGTGAAACCTCTTTTCATTGCGAACCATCTTTAAGGCCAAATGCTGGTGGAGTTTATGATCATAAACTTTAGCTACTTGTCCAAAACTGCCCTTTCCAATTATTTTAAGTACTTCATATCGGTAAGCCAGATGGTCATGAGGCACATGAATGTATCCACCTTGGTCATCATCATATCCTCCATTGTTGGGGCCACCGACTACTCCTTGCCTTTTTTTTGCATTTGGACCCACAAAGTAAATTTCAGAAAAGTTACATATTTCTTGCTGCTCGTAAGCAGATAACTGATGTTTATATTGCTTCACTGCTTGCTCTGGAGCCTGAGAGATAGCTTTGCGCACTTTTGATGAACTTCCGCAAGATTTGGCTGTGCTTAAGCTGTCTATACTTTTATCTTTTGACAGGGAAGGAAGAGATCTTTCGGAACTACTGATTCCTGCAGACTGAAGAGTACTGCTCCTCTTATTGCCAGAGTCCTCAAACAGTTGCTCAACTTTGACCTGACTTCCACTCAGAGGATGATCTTTCATAGTGAGTTTGTTGCTAGTAACCTATAGAGACGAAAAAAGCCAATCTTATTTTTTTTTTAAATGGATAGAATAAGATTAAAATATCACATTAAAAAAAATGCTTTGACATCAGCATTAGGTTTACATTTATTTTCACAATGCAGATGTATTTTAAATGTACTGCATAATTTATATTATTTATTCTAATCTGAGTTATATGCACTGCCATACACGTGATTGCACACCAAATGCAACAAACTTTTTGAAAATGGAGTACGTATAAATATACTCTAGCTTCCAGTTCAGAAAAGGCAAACTTTAAGCAGACTTGCACAAATGCCTATCCCCACTAGCATGAATCTAATCAGCAGAAGGGCAGATGGTGCAGCCCAGTATTGCTATGTTTAGTCTTGGAGCTGGGTGCGGCAAACATGACCCAATGGCAGATGCAGCTTGCATCTGTTTGAAATATGCAATCTAGCATAAATGTGTGCAAGGGGTGAGAATATTACATGGACAAGTGTGCAGAGGGGAGACAAGGGATATACAGTAAGAGGGACAGGGTTGAGGAATCCACAATGGGGTAAAAGGTTGGGGAAAAAAGGGACAACAGCAATCAAGAGGAAGATGACAAAACAAGATAAAATAGGCTGTGTTTATGCTCAAATATGCACCCACAACTCCAACGGACTTTAAAGAGAGTCCCATTACTGTGTCGGACTGCACAACTGGATACAGTGTGTATCACCAAGAATATCAGCTTCCATCAAGTTTCTTCCTTTTTCCTCCCCTTCCAGTGTTCTAAAACACAAGAGTTCTCCACTCACTGCTCTAAGCTAATTTGGGCATAAATATTTTCATCTATCATGACATTAATTTGTTGCAGACAGAACATTACAACTAGTAGGAAAATATTGTGGAATATATTTAAGACTTGTCATTTTTACAGGATTAAAATTAGCCAATGCTGCACTCCCTCAAATTCTGTCCCTTCCTTTAAAGGCAATACATTCATTCACGATTATTCCTCCTTTCATTTCCCCAGCATTCTACACTGCAAGATCGCATGAGATACTATCCTATGCAATGCTGAAGAAAGTCAGGACTAGTGCAGCAACATCTGTTTTCCATTCTGGCCTTTAATCTCAATAAAGATGTGAGACATGTGCCAAGCCCTGTCCCAGAAACTAATATAGCTGCTTAGCAATCAAGCAAAAATATAAATAAACCTGTAACTCCAGAGCAATAACATCCAATTACTTTTTAGTTACATACAATCCACCATCTCAACACAGTCAGTAAATAGGAGCAATGATTATGTTTGCCAAAAACAACTTCGCAAATATCCCCTGTCCTCTGTCCTGGGTAAGAGTCAATTTGCTGGCTCTGCACTGAAATGTTAGCGTATACTTCATGACAGGAGCCTGGAAAATGCAGACTTCCTCTAGGAGCCTGTCTCAGATCAGTAATGATTAGGCCTTTGGAATCTCTCTTTTATTCAGTGCTATGTCAGCCCAGAAACGTGGACAATATGTTGTAAGAGACCCACCTTTCCAGGAACTCACTGAAAACATACAATAAACACTTTATTCTTTCAGCCTGTAGCTGAACTGCGAGATAAGAGTGAGAGATAGTATAAGATCCTGAATGAAAGGCAAATAGAATGAAGGGCAAATAGATCAAAATGGTAAATTTGCAAATGAACAGAGAATCCAGACTTGGAAAAAGGTTCAGTTTTGTTTTGGGGTTTTGTTTTGTTTTTGTTAAGATGTCTGAAAAACTGCTCTCCTACCTCCATAGCAGAAATCTTGTGTGTGACCATGTCTTTTTTACTTTGACTGCAATCAGAATTTGATTAAGCACATGGCCCTAGTCCTTGAAAAGTCTACCTGTACTATAAGAAAGGATATTCTTTGTACAAGAACTCTGTGTTATTTAAATTAACTCACCATGCAGGCAGGAAGGATTTTAAAGGGCCAGGACTGTATGTGCTATAGTGAACTTCACTAAATTTCATCCTCTATCAGGTAATACCTATGTATCTAGCTTTATGAGGTTCCTGCAAAGTTCCTCAGTCTTCTTTAGACTTTACAAATAATTGTGCGCCATTTGAAAGTTTTGATGCCTCTCCCTTTTCTACATCATTAATCCTAAATAAATGGTCCTAGAGAAATGATTACGCAAGAGAATTAGAACTTCAGGTGAGGAATAAGCAGCAGGAACAGATGAATTACCCATAACAGCAAGGGAAGAAAAGCCACTGAAGGAGCACTTCTGACCATATCCTTTTAACAGAAGGTTTTCAGAGCTTTCACTCAGCTAGTTAATGGTCCATTGCAGAATACTTATTTCAGGTGTTTGAAACACTTTATTGGAAAGGTATTTAAGCCCACTGAACTTGACTTGATTTTTAAAGGTGAAGTCAATTTGAGTATATGATATTATATATTTTACATACACACAAAACTGCTTAAAAAAAGTTCAGTATTTTGTTTCCAGCATGACCTCCATTTGACACTCCTCCCACCAGGATGTAAAAGGAGGTTGGGCTGAAAAGCAAAACACTGAACTTTCTCTAAATTCAAAAAACATTTTTAAAAAGTAGCCAGATTGGTGGTTAACTCTTTAGTGGCATGTTGGGAACAGCTCAAAAATCAAAGCATTTCACAGAGCCTGACCCACTGCTGCTCGCATCCCTGCATTACTCGGGATTCCTTCCTGTGCTTGCCTGCATGCCCTGCAGTCCACTCACAAACTACTTTGCCAGTTTCTATGCATTTTTTGTTCTCTTTCATGCCCTGCCCCCTTCCCAAAATTCATACCTGGAAAACAATTCAGGAATGAAGGTGTTAAGGCAGAGTTTCCCCATTTAAAATAGGCTAATGAACCCTTTAACTTACATTTAAATCTCACATTGATAACACTGCCCTGCAGGTATCTTATGTTCCTATACTAGACAAACTCATCAAGATGCCCTAGAATATAAAGAGTCAACTTTGCTTTGTTGTCCTGTAACCCAGAGCTGTTCACGAGACATCCTAGAATACAAACAGGGCCTTAGAGCACCACACACACTTCTGTCACATGCTACTAGCTTCAACTTAGTGTATTAAAAAATTGTAGTATTTGATCAAAAGTTATAACTGCAGAATAATGGCTGTTAAAGGCCCGTCAGATATCTGTGCTGATTCAATGAATCTCCATGGCAGCCTCAATTTGCACGGTTCCTCTGGAAATAGGTATAGAGGGAGCAAATTGTATCCCTCTGTACCCAGGTGGGTGAATAAAGCTCTAAGGCTTCAGAAAGATAAAAGAGATGTATTTATGTCAACAAAACCTGATAAAATTCACTACAGAGTACTTAAGGAACTAGCTGAAGCAATCTCTAAATCATTAATGATTATATTCAAGAACTCATGGAGGACAGATGAAGTCCTAGTGTGCCGGAGAAGGGCAAACATAAGAAGAATTATACACCAGTCAGCCTAACTTTGATACTCAGAAAGATACTGGAACAAATGATTAAACCAGGGCTTTGGAGCATTGCTCCGGCTCTGCTCCAGCTCCAGGCAAAAACCTGCAGCTCCACTGCTCCGGAGCTGCTCCGCACTCCAGCTCCAGGCTCCGTTCCAAAGCCCTGGATTAAACAAGCAATTTGTTCAAACCTGGAGAATAAGATGATAAGTAATAGCCAATATGGATTTGTCAGGAACAAAACATGCCAAGCCAAACTAATTTCCTTCTCTAACAGGATAATGGGCATAGCGGATGCATGGGAAGCAGTAGATATATCTTGTCTTTAATAGGGCTTTTGACACAGTCCCATACAACATTCTCACAAGCAAATGGGGAAAATATGGTAGATGAAATTACTATAAAGTGGATGAATGCCACCAAGCTGGGAGGGGTTGCAAGCAGTTTGGAGGATGGGATTAGAATTCAAAATGACCTTGGCAAATTGGTCTGAAATCAACACATCAACCTTCTTCCAATGGCTTCATTTTATAAGCCAGCAACTGCAGAGTTTACTTTTGCCATAAATTAGCTGTCAGCAGCCAAGAAACTTGATAAACAACACAAATGATACTCCGCTGAAGATTTCTTAAAGGTTTTCACATACTCAGAAAAACTTCATTATGAATAAAAAGGAAATGTTTGCTATATGTTTTGCCCTTCCAAGTGTCTCAACTGTTACTTTTACAAACTAAATTAAAACTCTCTCTCTGTGAAAGCGGAAATGTTTAGTTTACTGTAATGTGTTGACTGAGAGGAGAGACAGTTGAGGATACCTGGAGTTTTCAATACGAATGCAATTTTATATATGTCAAAAGAGAAACTGTTGAAGAAAGGAAATGAAGTATCTCTTCAATCTAAATATTTTTCCATTAAAAACTGCTTAAAATGTTCATTTCCACATGCATTCCTAATTCCTGCTCATCAGGACACTACTAAGTATTTGTTTTGTTTGGCACAAAGACAATGCTTGGCATTTTACAAACAAGTAAGAAAACAAAGTCCTTGTCCCAAAGAACTGACAGTCTAAACAGACAAAATACAGATGAAGGAGAAAAGAAGAGATCTGACACACAAGCAAAGTGATCAAGGGGCTATTTTTGGCATGCGTCTTGTTAGTTCCAGAGTTGATTTTAATACAGTTGTGAAAATGTCTGGATATGTTGTAAGTTAGATACAGCACTTTATATCTCAAAAAAACTGCACAATCATTAATCATTTAAAGGATTATTTAAAGACAGCACTACAGCTCTTTTGCATCAATATGCTCACACATCTCTCTCTCTCATACATAGGCACCTCAGTGTTTGAGGAAGAAAACAGTCAAATTAACTGCTGGCATAAGTGATCTCAACTGTATTGACTTCTCCATATGCTCATTTTTATATTTGTCCCTTCATCTATCCCATTTCTTCAATCTGGCTTTTAGCCACAAATTTTCAAGGAGCACAAGATTTCAAACAGAATTCAACTGGACCCTAAATATATTTCCAGACCATTTTACAGTATGACTGTTACACAGCTGAATATGACTGCTGCAGTCCAGCTGAGACAATTAAAGAAAGGATTACATGATTCAAAACTTCTGTTTAAGAAACGTACAACTTCTACAAAAATACAAATTGAACATCAGAAGTCTGTGAAGTGCTATTTTGCTATCAATTAAAGTGCCAGATAATGCTAGTGCCCCCACAAAAAAAAATATTTTTTTTTGTATTATGTTGGGTGTATCTACAAATCACACATTTGTAAAAACATAACTTCTTGGTGTTGTTCTACTATCATGCCCCTGTTATTTCCAGTACTTTCATGTGAGACAATAAATATAAGTGTGCACTAGTTAAAGTAGAATACAGCTGTGGATTAATAAACTACTATATATATCAGTATGTGATGTGCTATGGCATAAGGTCCCAAACAGGTTGTAAACTAACTTTCTTGATCAAAGCATGGGCAATGGATTAAAAATTAGCTTATTCAGAGTTACTTAGCCAGTTCATGCAGTACACCATATCGTGTTACCTTTTTTATTGCTAGTTAGTAAAAGCAAGTGTGTTAACAAGCTGTGACAAGGTTATAATATCTAGTTTTATTAATTTACTGTGTGACTACTTAGTTGATATCATGATTTCATTACCAACCAGATCACCAGTGCAAGAAGCCAGAAAATTACTCACATTTGATCTCTCAAGTGAAGGAAGTCCAGAAGAGCTGTGTTTTTCATTTGTAGGATCTGAGTACCTAATTTGGTCTATTCTCATGTAGGAATCATACAATCCATCTCCAAACCTGGCTAAAGATGTCAAATATAGAAGCCAGTTAGTCACAACCATGTGCACTAATACAGGAAAAGACATTTGTCTCAGCTCCTAAAAACTATCTCATTTGTAATCATTCTTCAAAGTTTTTGCTAAGACATTCCGTTTTTGCTAATTTATTGGATAAAATACAGCAAGAGCATCATAGCTGAATATTAATGAGCTACTCAACAGTTTTATTTCTTTTAATGATCCTAAGCATTTAGAGAGCACTGTGCAAACCTTAGTTTTCTGGTTCTTTTTTTTAAAAAACTAGGAGCTTCTCTTAAATTAGACTCATCTGTCATTTTTTTGCAGTGCAAAAACATCCTTAAGAACCTTTAACCAATATTCTATTTTAAGGAAAAGGAAGGATAATCCCGAACTATCCGTATTTACAGTGGCAATGGAAAATGAGCAGGCATTTAAATACTGGATAAGATTATCCTTTAAAGTAGGTTCTCTGTAAATATGATGTGAAGGAACCAAAGTCAGTAAATTCGTAGCTACTAACAATGGCTGGAAAATTAAAAAAAAATTTAAATGATTTCTACAGTAATAGACAAAGTTCTGTGACTGTGCTTAAAATAAAATTGGCTAAAGCAATTAACATTAAAACTCCAGAGTTTTCACCATCTGCACTCAAAATGCAGTTGTAAGTTAGACAAAAAGTACTAACTATTTATATCAAAAGAATATGACATCCTCTCTCATTGCTATAAATACTGTCCTTCTTATACTAAAACAATGCTCTAAAAGTTTAACTACTTGGTTTTTCATTTTAGTTCTGCTGACAAAATGCAGAATTCCATCACCTCTTCCAAACAAGCAATCACAACTGGGAAGTTGAAAATTATATTTAAAAATTCCCAGTTACAAATTCAAAGTAAAATGTGATCAGCTAATTTCATCTGCCACCAGAGAACATGCTTATTCACTGCTGTGTATGAAGTAAAAAAAATATAGTTCATTCAACAATGTATCACCAGCTTCTTTGTAAATTTGTGTATTAGGAATGTTTTGTACAGTATACTGATATATGTGAAAGGCACTCAATAGTAAATTTATAATACATTGTATAAGTCACAGAACTGAATGCTAGAACACAGTTACAGAATTATAATAAAATGCAGATACTGTACAAAGTAGAAGAGTGGGAAAATTATGTTCCTTTTCTTAACCTCTGGAAACACTCTAGCTTCCTTTAAATTTGGATTCTGAAAAACTACTCTACTCTGTGTCAAGTATCAGAGGGGTAGCCGTGTTAGTCTGGATCTGTAAAAGCAGCAAAGAATCCTGTGGCAAGTTATAGACTAACAGACGTTTTGGAGCATGAGCTTTCGTGAGTGAATACCCACTTCGTCAGATGCATGTCATGTCACATGCATCTGATGAAGTGGGTATTCACCCACAAAAGCTCATGCTCCAAAACGTCTGTTAGTCTATAAGGTGCCACAGGATTCCTTGCTGCTTCTACTCTGTGGTTACTTTAAAGAATAACGAATACTGTACTTCAAGCATTAATTGAAAACACAGTCAAAGATACAAAATAAGTTGCCAAAGGAAAAATGCGAGGAATGTTCCTTTCCTTGTGCAGAGTCTGCCCAAGTCCTGATGAAATCTGGCCTGGTTTGAGTCATTTAATCCACATTTGTTTTCCCGTAAAAACTCCTAGGATATTTTAGATGGATGCTACACAGATAAAATGTGTTGTTTTAACAACCAATTGCTGTTTTTGCTGTATTCATCCTCCCCTTTTGGTTTAGCAGAGTGAAATGTACAAAGACATAACAGCTACTGTTACCAAAAAAAAAAAAAAAAGTAGGCACTGAAAGAAACTCAGCATCATTTGAAATCACCACAGAAGGAAGTTTTCTATTGTTTGCATATTTCACGCCTTGTCCAGAACTGGCTTGTTTGTTACAATCTGTTCTCCAGTGCTTTGTCCAGTCTAGTTTCAAAAGTCTCATGTGATGATTAGGCTTCCATTGGTTTCCTGGGACAATGAGTAACTCGCACCCTTAGGAGATGTTTCCCAAGACAGTCTATGTCTCCTGTCATTCAATTTCACTTCCTACCACATTTTAGTTTCCCCCAAGTTATTCCCGCGCCTATGGGATCTCACCCCAGTACTCCCCTGCCCTTGATTATACTCCCAGCTGTCCCACACACCCCCTCTTAGAACCAACCACTTTTCCTCCTTATTTTTATCCCTCTAATCACTCATCCCCCACCCCCGGGGGGTTTCCATCTGTCTGAGTGGATGGGTTTCCATCTGTCTGAGTGGATGGGAAGCCCGCCTTCCCCTGCATTCCGGACCCTCCCAGCTGCCCCCTACCCCCAGGATCAAACTCCCTCGCCCCGTGGTGTTGTGATCCCTCTATTCACTCCCCCAGCTTCAGGGGTTCCCCACCCTATGCTGCCAACGTCCCTCAGGCCGCTGGGGGGGACTCAGGCCGACCCCCCCGCAGCACAAGTGCATCACTCCCCCGAGGGGTGCACCGCTGGGGGGGGGAACCTAGGCCGACCCCCCCCGCCCAAGTGCATCACTCCCCCGAGGGGTGCACCGCTGGGGGGGGGAACCTAGGCCGACCCCCCCGCCCACGTGCATCACTCCCCCGAGGGGTGCACCGCTGGGGGGGGAACCTAGGCCGACCCCCCCCGCCCAAGTGCATCACTCCCCCGACGGGTGCACCGCTGGGGAGGGGGGAACCCAGGCCGACCCTCCCTCCCCCGCCCAAGTGCATCGGCCACCGGCTCCCCCGGGCACATGGAGGCAGGAGGGGGGGACCGTGTCTCATGCAAGGCACCAGCACGTGGGACCAAGCCGGGGCTGCGCTGCGGCGGCCCCAGGACCCCCACCCCCTTTCCCCGGCCAGGATGCGGGTCCCCGCGTTACCTGCGG
>NC_133772.1:14082231-14084156 GCF_003597395.2 Chelonoidis abingdonii
ACAACATCAGAGCTCTCTGTCCAGAAGAGTGCAGTGCTAGGAACAGCTAAGATACTGCGCAGAACCCTCAAACTCCCAGGCCTCTGGTAGAGGACCCGAGGTTGAGGAAGACACATACCACCCATAGGGGTGAGAGGGGAATTTTTTTTTTTTTATATATATTTCTTCCTTTACATATAGCCCCTTTTAATTGCAAAGCCCTGTTCATTTCCTCCTGTGTCTCCTGTGATGTCTACTGAGATAACAGGAAGACTATAGAAGCAGGTAGGGTGCTAGACAGAGACCTGGTTCAATTTCTAGCTCCACCATAGACTCCCTGTGTGACCTTGGATAAGTCTACACTAGAAGGGTTTTTTCTGAAATAGCTATACCACTATATTACTGCTTCTAGTGTGAACACAGATCATACAGGCAAAACTGCACTTTTGCGAGTGGAGTTTATTCTAGCACACACTTCTCACCAATGAAATAAGCTATACCAGCAAAAGCACAATTTTGCCTGGGCTTTTTGCCAACACAGCTATTTTGGTCAAGAATCACACTTCCACACACCCTGACCAACAGAAGTCTGTAGCGTGGACTCGGCCTTAGCCTCTCTGCAGCTGTCTTCACTAGCCAAAAAGCATGTTGTTACTGTGGGATAATTAATGCAGGTTAGCTACTCCAAGGGAAAAATAGAGCAGAGACAAGGCACTGTGGTTTTACCGTTAGGTGAACTAGGAGAAGTCAGCACTATACTGCTGGCTAGGGCTACCTTGTGACAAAAACTACCAGAACCTTATCTCCATTTAGGATCTTACAGTGAGATAACTAGTATGTATTAGGGATCTTGTACAAAAACAAAACCAAAAAAAACTCTTGTGTCAGTGAAGATATCCAACTCCCATCAGTAAAATGAGTCTAATAGCTAGCACTTTCCTACCTCACAGGAGTGCTATAAGGATAAATGCATTCAAGATTGTAAAGCACTCAGCTACTACAATAATGGTGGTCAGATAAGTACCTAAGAGAGAGAGAGAAAAAAACTTTTTAGGGTAGGGAATATGTCTACTCTATGTAAAGTGTTACAGTCCTCTAATGCGTGATTGAACAAAGGAGATGTTAATGAGCGTCCTGTGTCCCTAACTCTTGGTTTGCTGATGAGGGGAGATATGAATAGTGTTGCAAAGGAAAACTTAGAGGAGTCCTTGTGGCACCTTAGAGACTAACAAATTTATTTGGGCATAAGCTTTCATGGAAGTGGGTTTTAGCCCACAAAAGCTTATGCTCAAATAAATTTGTTAGTCTCTAAGGTGCCACAAGGACTCCTCCTTGTTTTTGTTGATACAGACTAACACAGCTACCCTTCTGAAAGGAAAACCTGAGAGCCATCTAGTGTTGGCAACAGGCATCACAGCCCTGCCCATATCCCCAGAGGCACGTCATGCGTATGAGAGAAATTGGAGACTCTATTCAGACTAAACTGTGATTTACTTCTATAAATCATTATTCAAAACCTTTTAAAGTGTACAAGGGCTTTTGTTCTTTTTCTACTGACTGTTCCTGTGTGTGAAGCCATGTGGAATCCTTTATTGACTAACAAAACACAATTAAAGGGAGGGTAGGTTGCCTGGCAATGCCTCATCATACCCTCCCAGAATGTAGAAGTGGCCACCTGAACTGCACATGCCTGAGGATCAGCAAATACACACAAAACCCACAAACATTAGAAAACAAGGAAATGCACAGTTAAGATAATGATGACAATACATACCTCCAGACCAGTGGCACCGCTATGGGCACCCGCATGGCCCCACAATATGCCAACATTTTTATGGCTGACCTGGAACAATGCTTCCTCAGCTCTCGTCCACTCATGCTCGTTCTCTACCTATGCTACATTGATGACATTTTCATCATCTGGGCCCATGGGAAGGAGACGCTGG